>NW_006399920.1:2387716-2414439 GCF_000299155.1 Elephantulus edwardii | reverse complement strand
TAATCTATCTATCTATATCTATCTATCTATCATCTATCTATCTATCTATCTATCTATCTATCTATCTATCTATCTATCTTCAAAACAGAACTCATTTATGTTTCAACAATGACAAGTCTCCTACTGCAACAGAGTATGGCCTTCAGTGAGAAGAATTATGAATGTGTTGGTGGGGAATAATTTGTTTAAATTATCTGACAATCTGGAGTCCCCAAATATCTCCAAGTGCTCTGTGCCTACCTCTCATTATCAATGAGCTGCAAATGACCTTCAGTTTCTGAGGCGATAAATCACAGAGGAAGAAACTGTTCATCTTTCTTCCTAGGAGCAACTGCAAGAGAAATGAAGTTTTGGGATTAGAAGCATAACTCCCTATGAACTGCATGATGAGTATGTATTTTTTCAGTCAGGAAGTAATCAAATAATCATAATTTTGGGTCTTAAAAATAATGAGTACTTACTGTCTTCTGATAGAATAGCTGCTAGGATTGTTATTCATACTCATTGTTCATTTTCTTTGAAAGCTTGAAATACTATTGATGGCAAATAAAAACAAAGGTCTAGTTGTGTGATGTCTTGGATAGTCTTCTACTCCCTAATGTCTCCAGAGACCTACAGAGATAAATGGAGGACTATTTTCCCTTGGTAGGTCAAGATAGTTCATTTTTATAAGACAAGTGTTATTTGAGGTATACTAATAAAAACTGTGCCTCAATCCATTTCAGAATTATTTATCATCTCCATTTTTTCCCCTCTGCTTACTTTTGGGTCAAATTTTCATAATCTTTTAATCATTGTTAAATTGATATAATAAATGGTTGATATATATAAAATTATCTAAGGCTTTATTTTCTTGTCAAATTATATAATGATATTGTTTTCAACTGGTATGTTTTGTATCTGAAGCTTTGTCTGACATACTTGGGACCTGTAGCAAGGCGGGACCAGTTCTTGGAGAGGGACATCATGCTGGGTAAGTTGTAGGGACAGGGCAGGTGAGGAAGATCCTGAATGAGATAGTTGATTCGGTGACTGGGATAATGGGACTAGGTGTGTCAGAGACAATAAGTCGGCATAGGATAGAGCAGGGTTTAGGGCTGCTATAGAGTTGCTATGAGTCACAGGTGACTACACAGCACATAATGACAACCATCTGAACCGACCAGTAGTTGAATATCCAGCAGATTTTCAGGGGCAGTTAATTTTCACAGGAGGAGATTGCCCGTCTTTCTTCATTGGAGCAGCTTGTGGAAGGTGGTAGGTAACTCGTGGTTGCTGTGATGCTGAAGCCTGTGACAGTGATGTGCCAATCGTGGTAATGGGCACCCATGGTGGACAGTGTTGGCTGGAGCTTCCTGACTAAATCAAGCCTGGAAGCAGGAGCGGCATCCACTTCCAAAATTGGCTTGCCTCCGGAAACTCTATGTACGAACAGTGCTCAGGCTGTTCGTTCATAGGGTTGCTATGAGTCGTCTACGACTCGACGGCATTAAACAACAACAACCTTAGGGATTGCAGTGCAGCTTCATACCTCTATGCCCCCGGAGCTCCCTCGCAACATGTAAGATAGTTCTATGAAAAGAAAGCATTTTAGTGTCACCCTCACCACTTATTGAACAGGGAGCTCGGCTTGTGGGAGAAGGACTAGCACTGTTCTACTATTGGATTAATTGCCTCCGGAAACCTAGAGGCTCAGCTATCTGTTGGTTCGAACTCAATGGTACACAACAACATTAGAATTAGGCTTCCTAAACATTCATGAGCATAATTTGATATTCTCTGGTCATGTACAAGATATAGCCTATTCTGAAAGACTATATCAGGTTTTATTTTGGTTTTTTTATGGGTCACTAGCACTAAATTCTTTTAGAACACTAACTCAGTGACTAGGTATGTCAGAGACAGTGAAATTGGCTCAGGAGTAGAGCAGGTTTCAGAGCTGTTATACATAGCATAGGATCACTAGGAGTTGAAGTTGACTTGATGGCACATAAGAACAACAACAACAAAAACAATAATCAGACCAAGTTTGGTAAATCACATATTAATAGCAATCAAATATTGCTATAAACATCATTGTATCTGTATGGACAATATTTTGCAGAGTCATGCTTCAATTTAAGTAGTGGATATAGGACAAAACTATTCTCCATTGAAAATTTGCTCTTTTCACTGCACAATGGGATGTATTTTAATGTAAATTCAGTTTTATGAGGCTCAGGAAATATGATTGTGTGACATGTTGAATTTTGAAAAGATAATGAAATGAAGGCACATAAAAAAGAACAAGAATTATCCTTCAAGTCTTAATCAAGAGAAAAGAAGACAGAAGTTCATAAAAAGTTAGAGTTATGTTAATACCAGAAATCATTTGAATGAAAAGAGAAAAAGAAGAAAAAATACTTTCATCATTATATTCATGAGAAAGACTATAATGGGCACATAAAGGGAATAAAAATATACTGTAAGTATAAAAAGGAGCTCTATAGCCTGGTCTGTAGGGAGTTGTGATGCCAACCTAATGGTGGCTAGTTCAAGTTCACCAGTTGCTCTACAGGAAAAGAAAAGCAATTTTCTCCCATGCAATTTATAGGCTCTTAAACATATTGGAAGGTCAGCTACACGTGAGTTCAGTATGGACTATAAAGAATTTTAAGGAGTCTGCGAAATCAGTTGCTGGAAATATAGTCTTTTTGCACATACTTCTCTGTGACATGGAATTTTGAGAAAAAAATTTATGCTTTGCTTTCTTTATTATTAAAATGATACCTAGTAGTGTTAAGGATTGAATACCCTATATACGACACAACATTTACTAAGCATAACCTCTGGCTTTGGTAACTCGTGGTTACTATGATACTGATGAATCAAATGCAATAATGGTTACCCATGGTGGACAATGTTTGGTCGAGCTCCCCAATTAAAATAAGCTGGGACTGTAGAATGGTACTGACGTCAGGGTTAGGGTAAGAATGAGAAAAAGTGGATGAATTATGTATACTGCTTTGAAGCAAATGAGGGAGAAGACAGTTTAAAAGCAGTATATTTTAGGGCATTATGATTATCATAAGAGTGCAGAATGAGGGTTGCAGAGTGGAATATACTCGGGGTTGGAATGGGGTGGGTGGGGAAAAAGTGCAACAATGAATGAATCTCTGTAAATGTTCACTGAAATGAAAAAAAAAAGGTATCTGCAACGAATAAATCATTGAATGTGCAGAACTCTATTCAAAAACAAACAAACAAAAAACCAAGCTGGGAAACAGGAGTTGCATCCACTTCCAAAACAGCTTGCCTCCAGAAACTCTGTGAACTTGGAGAAACGATGAAAGTTATACAATTGTTCAGGACTTTCGTTCATAGGGTCACTATGAGTTGTCTATGACTCAACGGCACTTAACAACAACAACAACAAATCTCTGGCTTTAAGTAATGGGTGAGAATGATTATAAATGATGTTTAGCAATACTTAGAGAAAGCAAAGTAAAAAAATAAAAAGTGGAAAATGAAAATGAGACACCTAATACTTTCAATCTTGATTAAGAATGGGCTTAACAGAATTGATATTCTAAAACTTCTGAAAAGCCAGATTACTTTTGTGGTGGAAATAAACATATTTTATAGTATTGTAGCTTGTGCAGTTTTAAAAAAAATTCATTAACATAATAAGGAAAATAAAATTTAAACATCATTTTTCTGTTTTCCAAGAGAATAATCATACTGAATTTATTTCATTATTAGCTTCTACAACCATGTTTGTGGTTGTTATGTACTCCTGAGTCAGAACTGACTCATAGCTGACCCTCCTGTGAGTTTTCAGAGGCAATTTAATCCCAGAGAAGAAGATTGTCTGCACATCTTTCTCCCATGGAGTAACTGGTAGATTTGAACCATGTGACTTTGGTATGGTAGTACAGCTCCTTACAAGTAGTCCACCAGAGCTAACTCATGCTTAGCTTCCTGGAATTATCCTTTCACTGACCTAGAATTTATTGTCAATGTAATGACAATAGCAAGCTTCAGGCTCACGGTTTACAGAGAATTTAGAATTTTGCAACAGCATCTGACTTATTAAAGCATTAGAAAATTTTAGTTTCAGCAACATGTTTCTTTCCTTCTTTTTTAATTCACCAGCAATCATCTTTTTTTGGTATTGAAATGATCACACAGAGTATGAATAAAAACAAAGCACATCTGCTGGTTTGCTATCTTTAATTGAAATACTGTTGATGTGACAGACAGTTTAAGAAAGTATAATTTGAAATATTTTGCCCTTATGGTCTAGGGACTGTGGAAGTGAGTTAAACTGTTTTAACAAAATTAGAGCAATCCATTTAAAAGGGGGAGGGGATCAGTTCAAATAAAATTTCCTTCTTTTTTATGTTTAGCGGCGAAGAGTCAGTTCCATATTCCTCTCCTGTGGCCAGAAGGCACAGCAGTACAATATTTTCAGATTTAAAATATATAACTTTCAAAGCGTAAGTATTGACCAAGCATTAAGTTATTTTAAAATGTGTCAAACATAACCCACAGAGTGCACCTAAATATACTGAATAAGAAATATTCAGAACTCATGTAAATTTATTCACTACTGTTCTGTTACACGTTTTGTAGCCTTTCATACGTCAGGGATATTAATGTACACCTTTCCATTTATGAGAAATAAAATTGGAGCCAACAGCTGATCACTCATAAATGCAATTTTCAAGACAGTGATATAAATGGTATGCGATTTAATCACTGTTCCTATAACTGAAGTTTTCTGCTCTATTGCACTTTTTTCTCATACAGCAAAGCCTAGGGACTCTTTTGCTTTACTAGCACTTCTGGGGAAACTTTGGATAAGAGATGGTAATGTTGCTGTTGTTTGATGTTGCCGTGGTTAGGAGAGTTCTGGTGGTATATAGTCCGTAGGGAATTGCACTGCTAACCCAAACAGCACGGCTTTCTAGTGGCTTGAAGCCACCAGGGGCGTCTGTCGAAGAAAAAATGGCAATATTCGCCCATCTGATTTACAGCCTCTTAAAACCCCCCAGGAGGACCCATTAGTCAGTTCTGACTCAATCAATTTGAGTTTTGTATAGATTCACTGTGTGTAGAAAACTACAGAAAGGTGGTGAGAATAGTTTATAAGATTTGCAGACTGGACAATATGTGCCTGCTGCACTTTTCTGACAAAGGGTCATTCTCATCTGCCTCAGGAAAATTTGCTCTCTCTTTTGGAAGTGACCACTACCCATCCATTATGCCTTCAGCAAAATCAGAGGCTAGAATTAAGGTTTGAATCAGAGCCATTAATTTAGGTTTGAAATTACTTAAAGTTACTACAAGAAGAGATATCATGCTGAGAGAACGCCCTTTTGGATCAATGGTGTTAGCAAGAGGGTAAAGATTAGTCAGTCTTAAGACTTGCTCTGTTCTAAGCTTGAGTTCTAAAAATGTTGACTACCTGTTAGACGACTATACCAGTTGCTATATGATCTTGTCAGCTAATCCTAATTAACACCAAGACTTGGTACTCAGATTCATGATATACGACATGTCTGTCATATTTAAATGTCATTTCACTAGGGAAGAGGTGTTTTCTTAATGATGGTTTGTAAAAATCTCAACATTTCACAGAAGAGTGTCTCTTACGTGGAGTCTAATTGTCTGTCTAGTCACTATACTCTTACGGATCCAGTAAACACTGGTGAATGAGTAATGAAATTATCCAATACTAATGTTGAGAGATGCTATAGGCAAGATTTTGAATTATCCAGGAAGCATGAAAAATGATGGAAAGAATACACAGAGTCACTATAAAAGAAAAAAAAAGAATTGGTCAAAACTGTAAAATTCCAGGAAGTACCTATGAACAAGAGTCAATGGTAATAAAGGAAAAGTTTCAAGCTATATTGAAGATGTTAGTAAAAAAAAAGCTCCAATGAGAGAATTTTTCTTTTACTTTTCAAAGAAAAGAGCGAACTAGGGAGAGAGGGGTGGGCAGGGAGAAAAATGGAACAAAGAATGAATGGAAATCCAAAGTCTCTGTAAACGCTCATTAAAATGAATAATAATTAAAAAAGACTCCAGGATTTAATAGTTGACATGGTTCAATTATAGTTGCAACCTGGGGTGAATTGATCAGTCTTTGCTAGGATGTATGGAGGACAATTGCGTCAAGAGTAGACCTAACGAGAGCAGTATATGTTCCCACTCCCAAGAAAGGTAATTCAACAGACTGCAGAAATTATCAAATGATATCATTAACAACACATGAAAGAACATATTGCTTAAGATCATTAAAAATGGCCAGAAAAGTACATTAACAGGGAATTGCAAGAAGTTCAAGGGGTGGGGGGGTGAGGGTTAGAAGAGGCCATGGACACAGGCATAACATTGGTGATGTCAGAGGGATCCTGACTAATACTAAAAGCAGAGAGCATCCAAAGAATGGTTATTTGTGTTTTATTGACTATGCAAACGCATTTGACTATGTGGATCATAACAAACTATGGCTAACATGGAGAAGAATGGGAATCTCAAGACATTTAATTGTGCTTATTATACACACACACAAACGAAAGAACAAATTCCAGCCCCAAGTTGCAGTGCTTAAAGATGCTGTGGACAGAATACTGAATAATTCAGGAAACATTAAAAGAAGATGGAAGAAGTATGCAGAGTCACTGTGCCAAAATGAATTGGCTGACACAAAAGAATTTCAAGAAACAGCATGTTATCAAGGGGCAATGGTGATGAAGGAGGAAGTTCAGGTTGCTCTGAAGGACTTGGCAGAAAAATAAAACCCCAGGAATTGATGGGAAACCCACTGGCATATTTCAACAAACAGATGCTGTCAAAGTAGTGCCAAGAAATCTGGAGGACAACTACTTGACCAATTTACTGGAAGAGATCAATATATATTCCAATTTCAAAAAAATATGATCTGACAGAATGTGGAAATTATCTCACAGTATCACTAATATAGCACACTAGCAAAATCCTGCTAAAGATTATTCAGAAACAACTGGAATAGTACGTTGACAGAGAACTACCAGAAATACAAACTGAATTTAAACTGGTTTTGGCAGTAGAGATATTATTGCCAATTTCAAATGGATCTTGGAAGAAAGCAAAGAGTACCTGAGGAATGTATATCTGCATTTCATAGACTATGCAAAAGCATTTAACTATGTGGATCACAGCAAATTGTGGCTAACCATGAGGAAAATGGGAATCACAGAACAACTGATTATTCCTATGTGAAACCTTATTTGGACCAGGAAACAGTCCTCAGAACAGAGCAAGAAAACACTGCATGGTTTCAAATCAGGAAAGGAGTGTGTCACTGATGCATCCTGATTCTATACATTTTCAATCTACATACAGGAGAGGTCATTCGGAAAGCTGTGCTTTATGAGGAAGAATGTGGTGTCAGGATTGAAGGAGGATTCATCAACCACCTTCATTATGCAGATGACACAACCTTGCTTGCTGAATGTCAGGAAGACCTGAAGTTATTGCTGAAGAAGTTCCTGGACTGCAGCTTTAAATATGGATTGAAGCTGGACATTAAGAAAACAGACTCTCACCACTGAGCCAATTGGCAGCATCATTACAGACAGTGAAGATATTGATATTGTTAACAGCTTCAGTTTGCTTTGCTCCATAATCAACACTGTTGGTACCAGAAGCCAGGAAATCAAAAGATGAATTGTATTGCAAAAGTCTGCTGTCAGGAATCTTTCCAGAGTACTAAAGAGCAATGATATCCATCTGGAGATGAAACATTTGATCCAGGTCACACTCTTCTCAATTACTTGCTATGCATCAGAAAGCTGGACAATGACTAAGGATGAAAGAAAGACAATTGATGCCTTTGAGTTGTGGTGCTGGAGAGGAGTGCTGAATATACTATGGACTGCTAGGAGAACAAACAGGTTCATCCTGGAGAGGTGCTGCTTGGAGGCAAGGATTCTGAAACTTCATCTGACATACTGTGGGATTATTGAAAGGAGGGACCAGTCCTTAGACAGAAACATCATGATCTGGAGGGTGGAGGGGCAGCGCAAGAGAGGAAAACCCTCTATGAAATGGATTGACTCAGTGACTGGGGTAACGGGGGTAGGTGTGTTAGAGATGATGAAGTTGGCTCAGGATAGAGTAGGGTTCAGAGCTGTTGTGTATAGTCTCTATGACTCACAAGTGACTCGATGGCATATAACAACAACAACCAAATAGCTATTGTAGTGATTCTTTGGTATTGTGGAGTTGGTAAAAACTATTCAAAGAAGAAAAAGAAATTTTTCTTGACACAAGTGAAGCCAATATGATCTTTAGAAGCAAGGACATACTGTGACTAGATTACATACTTAGGTCAGGTTATCTGCAGGGCTCAGTGTCTACAAGAGGACATCCTACTTGGGAAAAATAGAGAGTCAGCAAGAGATAAATTCATGGAGGTGAATTGACACAAAGACAGTATCCCGGAAACTGATAATTATGAAGAAATGGCAGAGGTTTGATCTTTTGAATGTAGGATCTCTAAGAGTCAGACCCAATTCGCCAGCGCCTAACAATACGGAAGTGTCAGAGGGGAATAAATACATCTTTAGAAAAGTAAGGTTTTGAAGACTGATTTCCCCATGGAAAAGGGCTCCATTAAAGCAGAGAATAAGCTGAGCATGATGGTGGTGTGACTGTCAAGAAACATGACATCTAGAGAGCATTGAAATAGACGAAGGAGAGAACTGTATAAAAGGAATATATGAGTGGGTAGTATTGGCATGACAAGAGTCCAGAAGAAGAGCTGCATAGTAAAGTGATCTGGAGTGGGAGTGGGTGTCTCTATAACAATGAAAAAACTTTTTTCCCCAAGAGAAAAAATCTGGTGGGATGGGAGACAAGGAGGAAAATGTGCAAGAATGAACAATTGGAAACCCAAGTTCTTTATAAACTTTCATTAAAAAAACAAAGAAAAAGAAACATGACATCTAATATAAAAGAAAAAACAAGGGGGTAGCACAGAGAGTATCTTGAAAGGTTTTAGGGAAAATTATACTAGGACTATCATGAAGTCTCCCACAGCTAGACTTTGCCAAAATGTTCCAAAAGATTTTGTTAGTACATATAAGTTCATAGTATGTCTAATATATTTTAAATTTTTATAGGAAATATATGTAACATCATAAATGCATATAAAAGTTAAGAAAGCGAAAAAAGTTGTTCATTCTGCGAAAGACGGAAATCTTTTAGAAAGCATGGGAAAGATCCAGTGTGAAAAACAATGTTACAAGCTTTGTAAGTAAACCTGTCTGTTGTTGTTGACTGCCATCAAGTTGAGCATGACTCATATCGACCCTATGAACAAAAGTCCTGAAGCCTTTCTATAACCATTGTCTTTCATCATAAAATCATATAAAAGTTCATAGTGTTTCCAGAGGCCTATTGTGTAGAAAGTGGATGCCACCCCTGTTTCCAAAAACCATTATAAAAGAAAAAATTTATATAAAGGAAAAAAACCACACTTTTAGAAAGTAAATTAATCAAAATTATCAAAAGACAATACCATGAGTGATGGAGAAAACATTTAGGTTGCCAATAATTTCGTTTAACTTAAATCCACATGAAACACCTATGAAGTACAAGTCAAAAACCAAGTGACCCAGGGCAATGGGCAGATCTGCTGTCAAGGATTTTTAAAAATGCTGAAGACTTTCAAAGGATATCATCAAAGAACATCTGACTATAGTCATGGTCTTTTCAAATGGCATCCCTTATTTGCATGTGAAAATCGGACAATAAGTAGGAAAGACTAAAAATAATTGATGATTTTGAATTGTTGTGTTGCTGAAGAATACTCAGTATACCATGTTCTATTTAAAGAACAACAAATATTCCTTGGAAGAAGTGCAGCTAAAGTACTCCTTAGAGGCAAAATGGTAGACTTTGTCTAACATATTTTGGACATGTTCTCAAAAGCATTCAGTTCCTGGTAAAGGACATAATATTTGGAAAAGTGAAGAGTCAGTGAAGGAAAGAAAATCCTTAATAAGACTCATTACAAAAATGTATTTAAGAAAAATACAGAATGTGAAGATGGCACAGAACTTATAAGGGTTTTGTGGTGAGTTGGTGTCATCAACTTAATGCAACCAATAACAACAACAAAACTGTAAACTCAAGAAGTAGCAGTAGAATCATGTTACATAGGAAAAGCCAAGAATATAAACTGTATATATGTTGTCCAATTCTATTGTTTAGTATTTGTTAGATTGTTAAGGCTACTTTCATGTTTAACCTTGATATTACTTAAATGTATCACATATATATTGAAGAACAAAACTCAGGGTAAAATGATTCTTATCTAAAGTAGAAAGTACATATGTGAAGTTTAAGAGAAAGTTTCTTAAACAATCCCTCCAGGTTTCACACCTCTGCAATTTTCTGTTTAAGGATATCTGAAAAAATTTTAGCTTGTGGACATTGTATTTTACTTTATTTTGACTCTTTAGGGTGAAATCAATAATTATCTACTTTTACATTAATGATGGATTACCTTTGCTCATATCTATTTATGATAACAAAATAAACCAACCTTCCCTAAATCTTATTTTACAAAGATATCTAATATAACAAATTAATATACACATATACACTCATTATATTATTATTTGAGTTTTATTATGCTTTTTATGAATCCAAAGACATATTTATAGAAAGATATGCCTTATGGAATAAGGAAAAAATGACATGAGGAAGATAGGAGAATACTAAAGAAGCAAAACAAAAACCAAGTAATTAAACATAAAATCTGAAATAACAAGCAGATATGGAATTGGATTTAGAAATTATTTAGAGCAAGAGAGAAAGAAGACTAGGTTTTGAGAGAAATTAAAGGGCCAGGGACCCACATCTGTGTAAATACATGCTCAAAACTTATATAAAAATTTGGAACACAGCAAATTTATGGAAATCTTTCAAATATGTGGAATGCAACTAGATAGATTAAAGATACATTTTTTTAATACATAGCATTTTCCATGGCAAGTACCTGCGTTGTAATCCCAAAGGCACACAATTTGAATCTATGAGCTTCTCTGTGGGAGAAGGATCGGAAATCTTCTCCCATGGGATTAACTGCTTCTGAAAACCTGCTGGAGGCTCAGCTACGAGTCTGTCCTGACTAGATGGTACACATCAATAACAGCTAGACGTTTCAGAGCAGCAGCTGAGACCCATAAACATGTGTCCAACTAAATAAACATCTATTAAATTAATTGTAATTTAATGTTCATGTTTTTAAAAAGTAATTTAAAATCATTACCAAAATTTAGATATAGGATTATTTTTATTCAATATGAGTTTGCTATGTAGATATTCCCTGATGTGTTCTTAGGTAAAAAATATCCATAAATAATTTTCTTTGCTGATTCTTTTCAATTTCTGTTAAAAGATTCAGAATGGAAGACCACTTGTGAGGTACTAAGAGAAAAGACTTCTTCAAAATCACACACACACACACACACACACACACGTGTTATCTTCTGTCTTTGAGATGTCCACTAGGATAACTTAGCTTTCTCTATGTTTTTGCTGTTATTGTTGTTAAGTACTGTAGAGTCGTTGACGACTCATAGAGCCCCTATGAACGAAAGACCGAAGCACTATTCATAGGGTTTCCCGAAGGCAAGCCATTTTGTCTTAGAAAAGAGCACTTAACATCTTAGGGATTTCCAAAAGAAGAAAAAGACATGTCTTGGAGAAGGTGAAGCTAGATTGTACCTTGAAAGCAAGTATGATGAAGTTTACTCTTGCATACTTTGAGCATCTTGCTAGAAGAGGCTATTTCTTGGAGAAGGACACCATGCTTAGAAAGGTGGAGCGATGGAGGAAAAAAGGAATACCCTCAACCAAGCGGATTGACACAGTGATTGTGGTAATATGTTCAAGTGTGTCAGAGATTGTGAGAATGGCACAGTATAGGACAGGATTCAGATCTGTTGTTCAAAGGGTCACTATTATTCGTGCTCAAATCAATGACATCTAACAACGTAACAACAACAGACTTGTAATGGAAAGCTCTGGTGACAGAGCTGGTGACAATTGTACTTCCAACCTGTGGTGCAAATCTACTCACTGCTCTCTGGGAGAAAGATAGACAGTCTCCTTCCATGTGATTTAATACCACTCGATGGTCAGCTCAATGGTACATAAGAACAACAACAATAATATTTGTGAGAGGAAGCTCTGGTGGCCCAGTGGTTAAAGAAGTGAATTAACACCTATGAGGCAGAAACAAAAGAAAATTTTCTGGGGACACTGGAAAAGTGGTGACCCTTATTTTGTAGTGACAAAATGTTTGTAACACTTCGCACCTGTGGTAACTTAAAAAAGAAAAAGCACCTAGTCAACTTTTTCACCAAGCAGAAATTCAAAGTATTGACTTGTTTTCACTGGATCTGTGTGAATGTCACAAGGAAAGAGGTGGCTAGAGGGGGGAAATGGTCTGTTTGAAAGCATAGTTTAGAGGAAATACAGAGACATTAAAACTTGCTAGATTAAAAAAAAATAATACTATTCCTCATATCCAGATTTCACGCTAGTAAAACATTCTCAAATCAGGACATGGCTCCAGGCTAACAATAAAATCAAGGATATGAGTGTGGCACCTTTAGTATCAGCTCTGAAAAAAAATGAAGAAGATGCCAGGGAGAATTTATCAATTGCATAAAAGTAATTCTGGGAATATTAATGATGTTTTTCTAGCAGACTACTATGTCAATCTATTTTGTGATTAACTTTTATTGCAAAGTAATTGCTGTTGAGACAGAACTGACCCTTCAGTAGGCTGCCAAATGCACAGGAGATTGTCCATCTTTCTCCCTAGGAGAAGATGGTGGATTTGAACCACCAGAAATCCTCTTTAGAGGTAGAAGCACAGCTCCCTGTTCATGAGGCCACCAGAGCTTCATATAGGAACCAGGCTTGACCTTGCTTAATTTCTGAGATCAGATGCAATTTCCCACTGAGGGTGATAGGACTTAAGACCAATTAGATCTACAGAGTCTTTAAAAGAATATTAAGATAACTTTTGACACAAGGAATGGAATGACATAATATTTATTTTGAAAACCCACTGAATTTTTAAAACTGTTGCGTTGGTAAAACTATATCAACATGTACTAAAAAGCACTAAGGCAGTTCAATATTTATACAAAACTTACAGCTTTTCTCACTTTTATTTTACTGAGCATAATGAAGATTGGGAAAGGCTCTCTTTCCAAATAACCTGTCCAAAAAGAAAGATGTTGATGGTAAAGAAATTCCCTTTCATAAGGAAGACTCAGGATCTTTTGAATAAAATAGAATGAGAATGGAAAACAGATAAAGGCCGTAGAAAAATATTTCCCATCTCAGTGGTATGGGGAGAGGACTTGATAACATTTCCTTAACAAGAATAAAACAATGAACAGCAAATGCTTTCTACCCATTCTATTTTTGAATAAAAATTTGTTTTGTGGTTGTACAAAATAGCAATTGCATTGTGGAGGTATGGAGGATAAATATCCATTTAGTTCATAGATCTCTGTTGTGCTACATTTTATATTGTTGTTATTTGATATTGAGTCCAGTTAGTTTCATAACGATGCAACATGTGGATAGTAGAACTGCTCCAAATAGTTTTCAAGTTTGTGTTATTTTGGAACCAGACCTCCATGCCTGTTATCCAAGGCACTTTTGTTGTTGTTATGTGCTGCTGAGACACCTGAGACTCAGTGCACTTATATGCAATAGCTCTGAACCTTGCCCTATTCTGAGAAAATCGGTCTCCATCACACCTACCTTGATTACTCCAGTTATTGAGCCAATCCATCCCATCCAGAGTCTTTCTCTCTTTCATTGTCCCTCAACAATTCCAAGTAGGATGCCCTTCTCCAAGGATTGGTCCCTCCTGGCAACATGCCAATGTATGTGAGAAGGCGCTTCAAAATCCTTGCCTCCAAGGAGCAGGCTGATTTCATGCTCTGCAGAAAGAAACTGTTCTTTCAGTAGTCCATGGTGTGTTCAATACCCTTCTCCAGCACCACAACTCAAAAACATCAGTTCTTCTTTCATCCTTAGTCATTGTCCAGTTTTCTGATGCATAGCAAGTAATTGCAAAGACCGTGGCTTTGAACAGGCACACCTTAGTCTCTAGACTGACATTGTTCCTCAGTACTCTAGAGAGGTTTCTGACAGCAGGAAAACCGTGTAATTTCTCTTTTGATTTCCTGATTGCTGGTGCCAGAATGTTGATTGTGGAACCAAGCAAGTTGAAATTGTTAACAATCTTCTCTCCATCTATCATGATGCTGTCAATTGGCTCAGTGGTGGGTTGCTTTGTTTTTGTTTGTTAGTTTTTTAATGTTGAGCTTTAATCTATATTGGCGGTTGTAGTCTTTGACATTCTGCAGTAAATGCTTCAGATCCTCCTCAGTTTTAGCAAGCAAGTTTGTATCAACTGCATAAAGGAGATTGTTGATAAGTCTTCCTTCAATCCTCATGCCACATTCCTCCTCATAGAGTCCAACCTCCTGGATGACCTGTTCCACATATAGATTGAAAAGGTATGGAGATAGAATTCATCAATGGCATATACCTTTCCTGATTTTGAACTATGCCAGTGTTTTCTTGCTCTGTTCTGATAACTGCCTCTCAGTCCAAGTACAGTTTTCACATGAGCATAATTAATTGTTGTGAGATTCCCATTCTTGTCAAAGTTAGTCACAATTTGCTGTGATCCACACATAGCTTTTGCATAGTCAATGAAACACAAGCATTCTTCTAGTACTCTATGATTTCAGCTAAGATTAGGTGGGCTCTAGATGTCAACATTTGATATTAATTTAATATATACATTTTTTTATCTTGGGTGAATGTTTACAGAACAATTTAAACCGTGGGCTTCTAAGTTTATAATAGCTGCTTTATGGGCGAAAGTTGAGACAGTCTGCTTCTTATAAGGATTCTCAGCCTTGCTGGGGGTGAGAGGGACTGTTTTACATTGTCCTATATCTTCACTATTAATTGTAATAAACGCAATCGTAGTGAATGAGTTATACAGTTTTATTGTTACATATTTTGTCAAAATTTTCAAAGTGTCAGCATTGTCATTCTTTCCATTCTGCTAATTCTATTTGCAGTGATCTCATCTCTCTTTGTCTTCTTACTATGGTTTTAGTTAAGTGTTGACCATTTTTGGCCCCCATAGTTAATTATTTCAGAGATCATATTCATTATTGCATATTTTGTAAGGCACTTTATTATTTGACTGTAAGATGGCCCACATAAATATCTTCATTTTCATGTTCAAAGATTATCTTGGAATTATACTCTCAAAGATTCCTCTAGTCTTTTCTTGCTGCACCTGTTTCAGGCAATGTCCTTTTCCATCATTTTCTAGGTATCTAAGAAGTGGACAATGAATAAAAATGACAGGAGAATTGATGTCTTTGAGCTTTTATTTCTGAGAAGAGTACTGAATATCCTATCAGCTTCCAAAAGAGTAGACATATAGGTTTTGAAGAAAGTGCAGCCAGAGTGCTCCTTGGAGGCAAAGATAACGAAGCTTCGTCTCACATAGTTGAGCATGTTGCTAGGATAGGTTGTTTCCTGGAGAAGGATCAACAAAAGAGAGCAAGGCCTTCAATGATATGGCCTGACATAGTGCCTGAATCAATGGGTTCAAGTATCTCAGAGATAATAAGAATGGCACAAGATAGTACAGGGTTCAGATTGATTATTCATAGAGTGTCTATGAGTCGTCCTCAACTGGAATGTACTTAACAACAACAACAACAACATATCGAACTTATTTTAAGAGTTCGGGGTGTTTTCTCTACATTTTTCTTTCCTTTCTTGAATTGACAACATTATCAGTTGTTGTTAGGCGCTGTTAGTCAAATATTATTTGACTACAAATCAATTATTTAAATACTTATTTCACTTACATATCCCTAGGCCTGATGTACATCTTTTGAGTCTATGCTCTGAGCTTGAGTCATTGACTTAATGAAACATTGGGTGTCATTAATTAAATACAAATATTTTCATGTACAGAAAGGGTGCAATTGTACAGTACTGGTAAGGAGTTGTGCTGCTAACCCACATGGTTTGAATTCACCAGCTGCTTCGATGGAGAAAGATAGTAATCTCCTCTGTGCAACCTAGTGCTCTTGAAAAGTTGCTGGAGGACCATCAAGGTTGGTTCCTACTCTATGGTACCTAATAATACGTATATTAAATATAGCATAATTGATTGTAAACAATGTCATTGTTTTGCAGGAAGTGAAACCAGAATGCTTCTGAGAAGCAAGGATGGTGATACTTTGTCTCAGATACTTTAAGTATGTTGTCAGGAGGTCCAGTGTCTGAAAAAGACATCATGTTAGAAAAAGTGAAGAGTTTAGGAAAGGGAGAATGACATTCAACAAGTTAGCTGACTTAGTGCCTTTAACAAAGTGCTGGAGCAGGTTGGAGATCATGAGAATGGTACAGACTAGGGCAAATTTCTGATTTGTAGTTTGTAGGATTGTTGACTTGATGGCACATAGCAACATAGTCAGTTGGTTAAGCAGTCTCTTTCCTTTTACGGAAAAACTCTATTCAATCCTTCTGAATAAGTAATGTTATTTCTTTTAGATTTTGCCATGAGTTAAGTGATTAGCTTTGACCAATGGAATGTTTACATGATGCAAGCATTCATTTTAAAAATCACAATAGTTCTGCCTTTATTCTTGTACCTCATCCATAGTCACACTCAGCCTAGCCAGCTGGAATATGGAAAATACATTGAACAAAGATAAGTTGCCTGAATTATACCATCTGTGCCATTTTAGACCAACTGAATATCAGCCATCCCACTGACATGAGTGACTGGCGAAGAGCTATGCCAACCTCTAACTGACTGAAGATATGTGAACAAACTAGGAGATCCATGAGAGCCTACAGCTAAATCAAACAGATACATGAGCCAAATAAAGATGCGTTTAAAGATGTGTTTCTATTTTATGCCAGTACATTTTGAGTTGTTTGTTTTGCAACATTATATTGGCAATAGATAACAGATATAATTATATTTACTTAACTGTTATAATCACAAGTACAAATGGCTTAAACAGATTTCAGACCATTTGAGACTGATTGATTGGAGCAGGATTACAAGAATTTACTAGAGATGCTCAACTGGCTGAAGCACAAATCTTTAGTAGGAAATGCATTGCATTGCTAAATCTCTGAGGAACAGCTGATATTTGTATTATCAACCAAATGCTTTAACCAATTTTCCAGGAAGGCTCCACTGGTGAAGTAGTAGTTAGTTAATTTTGTAGTATTTTTACAGCTTTGTTTAAAACACACATGATAATGTATAGAATATTATATAATATGTTGTTGTTGTTGCTAATGTTAGTGCTGTCAAGCTTACTGTGACTCATAGAGACCTTATAAACAATATCTCTGAGTCCATCCTGAGCCAATCTCAGTCTCCAACACCTTTACCTCCATTTCCCTAGTTAACAAAACAATTCATTCCATCCAGGATCTTCCTTTCCTGCACTGTCCCTCCACTCTTCCGAGTATAATGTCCTTTCCAAGGATCGGTCCCTCCTGGCAATAATTCAAAAATATGTGAGACACAGCTTCCCAATCCTTGCCTCCATGAGCAACCCGGTTTTACTTTTTCCAGAGAAGACCAGTTTATTCTCTTGGCAGTCCATGGTATTTTCAATATTCTTTTCCAGCACCACATTCAAACATTATAATTTTATAACATATAAATTATATTATTAGTTTATTCATAGTTTCTAACTGATAATGCAGACAATAAATGTTTTTCTTGTTGTTTTTTTCCAAATTAAATTAATGAATGTGTCTCATTATATATAGAGAGAGATTTTATATTGCATTATATATAGAGAGAGGATTTCAAAGGTGAAAATGCAAGAATAATCCAGATGAGCTGTTCAAAAGGTCATTGTGAGTCATACTCATCTCAACAGTAAAGAAGAAGAAGACTAAATCACATGTGATCCCCAAAGTTTATATACAATTTCCCACTGTACTATGTTTATTTACTTTTTGAAATATTTACTTCCCTCTAATTGCCTGCTACACTTTGTCTGGAAATTTCTGAAGGAAATAACATGTTTACCAATTTAGAACATGACACTTTTCAAGGCTTGAAAAACAAATTTCCTTTTATATGAAGGATGGGGAAATCTCCTCCTGTGTGATTAACTGCCTCTAAAAATCCACCAGAAGGTCAGCTATGGGTCAGCTCTGACTCTATGGTACACAACAAAAACAACAACAATCATAGAATTTATTCTGAGGTACTTCAGCACATTTGGATATTCCAATTTCAGATTACATGTTGGAGTCCAAATATTTGATAGAAAAGTGAGGTAAGAAAAAGAGAGGAAAAGAAGAAGGTAGGGTTTGAGCATTAGAAACAGCAATTAATTATAGAATCAAGGGTGATTTCACTATTACTTTCATGTGTCTCACCATTTGGTGGTAACCTTGAACAATGAGTTATCAATAAGCAGTGCTTGGCTAATGTATCCTGAAAGTAGTCACCCCTGATCTGTCAGTGTAAGTAGACTTGAGTGTTTCTATAATTCTGAACCACTTTCAGGTGAGCCTCCAGCTTAAGATAGCACAAGAAGAAAGTTGAAATTCTGAAGAAGAATGTGGCATCAGGATTAAAGAAAGACTCATCAACACTGCATGGTGCAGATGATGATACAACCTTGATCACGGAAACTGAGGAGGATTTGAAGTATTTGATACAAAAGTTGAAGGACTGAAGTCTTCAATATGAATTGCATCTCGACATCCTCATCCGGGATCAACTGCCAGCATCATAATAGGTGGAGAAGAAGTTGAGATTGTTAACAACTTCATTTTGCTCAGATCCACAATCAATACTCTTGGAACCAGCAGTCAGGAAATAAATAAACAAAGTAGTTGATTTAAGAAAGTCTGAAGTCAGGAACCTACCTCTCCAGAGTCTTGACGAGTAATGATGACAGTCTAGACACTAAGGTGTGCCTGATGCAGGATATGATCTTTTCAACTGCTTTCTCTGCAGCTGAGAGCTGGACAATGAATAAACATGACAGAAGAAGAATCAAAGTCTTTAAACTGTGATGCTGGAGAAGAATATTGAACATACTATAGACTGCCAAGAGAATAATCAGATATGAATTGGAGAGGGTGAAACCAAACTTCTCCTTGGAGGCAAGGGTTTTGAAGATCTTTCTCACATACTTTGGGTATGTTTCCAGAAATGATTAATCCTTGGAGAAGGATATCAATGCTTGGATTATTAGATGGTCAGTAAAGGAGAGGAAGACCCTGCATGAGATGGATTGACATGGTGATTGTGACAATGGGGACAGGTGTGCCAGAGGTGGTGAGACTGTCTTAGGATAGGGCTGTTGCTCATAGATCTATTGTTCATAGGGCCACTATGAGTAGTAATTGAATGCAAGGCATATAACAACAAGAAGCAGAAAGTTTTAATTCTTAGTCATGACAATCTACTTACAAAAATATCAGCTAAAGAGAAGCTATTTACATATGGTCTCCTTGAGATGGAGACCAAACACCAAGGGAGAGCACAGGAAGAATGTATAACCTGACATCAAATTACAAGCACACATATACTGCCCTCACAAAACAGACAGGCATGTCTTTCCTACTCAAAAGCAATGAGTTCTTAGATGCTTCTTATTGAACTCAAACTCCCAACATTTAGGCTAACATTGGAATGAGTTAACTGTTTGTACTATGTAGGGACGGACTTTAATAGCACCCTAGATGTTGTTGTTGTGTACCATCGAGTTGGAACCCACCCATAGCTGATTTTCCGGTGGGTTTTCAGAGGCGGTTAATCGCAAGGGAGGAGATTGTCCTTCCTTCTTCTGAGCAGTTGTTGATGGATTTGAACCTTGTGCCTTTCAGATTTCAGCACAGCTTCTTGTCACTAGGCCACGAGAGCTTCCTATAGTGACCCTAGAGTCACTAAGAATTCCACAGGCAGTTCATGTTGTTGTTTGTTGTTGTTGTTATGTGCCGTAGAGTCACTTGCGACTCATAGTGACCCTATGTACAACAGCTCTAAACTCTGCTCTATTCTTTGCCAATCACACTGTCTCCAACACACCCGTCCCGATTACCCCTGTCACTGGATCAATTCACCTCATAGAGGGCCTTCCCCTCCTTCGCTGTCCCTCCACCCTACCAAGCATGATGTCCCTCTCCAAGGAATTGATTAATTTTAAATTTTGTCTTTTAATTAATGTGATTTATGGACAGACACTAAAATGTATTTGAGAGAACTGTGAAACATGTTGTTTTATGCATTAACATTAATTTAGTAAGATTATTACTTGTAAAAATTGAATACAATATTTTACTTACCATAGAGGGGCACTTATAGAATTTATGGTTCTTACATTATCACTTAGGTGTTCAGAAAAAAGATAGTGACAAATTTAAACAAAAGGAAAAGTTGATAAAAGGCCATATCAATGTGAAAAGAATGTAAATCACATGAAAATATCATATGCATCATTAGATTTTATTTTTATAAAATAGATGAAGTGAAAAAGTTCTGAGCCTATTATCAAAATCCTTTCCTCTCTCAAAAAATCAGACTAAGTACATTACAAAAGAGTGATAACCCAATTACAAAATGGGCAAAAGACATGGAAAGAATCTTCACAGTGGAAGATATTGGAATGACCAACAGACCCATGAAAAAATGCTCAAAATCACTGACAATAAGAGAGATGCAAATCAATACCACAATGAGCTACCATCTCACTCTAGTAACAGTGACAAAGTTTAATAGGGCAGCAAGTAATAAATGTTGGAGAAGATGTGGTGAGATAGGAACTCTTATACTTTGGTGGTGAGATTGTAAAAGGGGACCATTCTAGAAGGAAATTTGGCACTTCCTCAGAAAGTTGAACATAGAAATTCCATATGACTCAGCTATTCCACTGGAATGAGAACTGAGGCACAAACAGAGATTTGTACACCAATGTTCATAGCAATGTTATTCACCATCACAAGAACATGGAAACAACCAGATGTCCAACCATAATCGAATGAATTGACAAATCACGGTACATTCACACAATGGAACACTATGCAACATGCAGGAGCAATGATTTTGTAAATTATTACCTAACTGGAGAGGGATTGGAGAGCATTATTCTGAGTGAACTAACTCAGTCACACAAGGACAAATACTGTATAAAATCATTATTGTAGAATGAAAATGAGGATCTAAGAGGGGGAGGCTGGAAACAGAGGGATGACTGTGCAGGGGAGGGGCAGTTAATATTGAGGCTGCACAATTTGATGCATCTGGAAGTGAGGGAAATTTGAAGAATCTGGTCTGGAAAGCAATATATTAAAATTTTGTAAACAAACTGATATAAAAAAGAAATATGTACACATGTGCACACATAGACGAAAATAAACTCCTTTATTGACCACCTAGTAGTTTACATGTATTTATTGAAAGGAGGGGGAGAAAAGGTGATGCATTTGCATCAATTACATGCAAATGATTGTTACAATGCAGTTGCTGTTAAGATAACTGTTTCATATGCTTCAACTGCTTAGCATGTTGCTGTCTATAAAACTCTAGTGGGAATGATTTAACTTTTAGATTAAGACTGGTTACATTTGATGCTATCGTAAAAGTGTAATATCACATAAATTGTACCACTTTAAAAGTTCCTTTATTTTAAATAAACACAGACACACCACTTAATAACTTCTAGTTTGTAGACTGTCTTCAAAATTCGCACAATTCTTGTGGCCATGGAGTCAGAACCAACTCACGGCTGACCTTTCAGTGAGTTTTCTGAGGCTTAAAATAGCAAGAGAGGACATTGCTTTTCTCCTTTGGTGTCAGTGGTGATTTTGAAATTTCAGAGAGGTGCCAACTCTCTGAGGGCTGTTCTGACTTGACAATATACACCAACTTACACGTTTAGTTCATGTAAGTCCCTTGATGGTTTAAAAGGCTTTCTCTCAATTGTTAATGTAATGGTTGGTAGTTTAAACTCTTCCAGAAGTATCACAGAAGAAAGCCCTAGTGATCTGATTTTACTAAGATTACAGACAAGGAAACTCTTTGGATCAGTTCTCTCCTATGACACCTGAGATGGTCTTCACTCAGAATCAATCCGGCAACTGACAATAATATTCTAAAATATGGATTTGAACAGAATAATTTCTACGATGCCAGTTAAAAAACAGCTGTGCCTGATCCAAGCCATGATCTTTCTGCTTACTTATTATACATATAAAAGTGGAACAATGTGTAAGGATGACAGAAGAATCAATACATTTGATCTGTGATGCAGGAGAAAAGCACTAAATAGTCTATTCAGAGAACAAACAGACTAGCCCTGGTGAGAGTGGCACCAGGGTGTACCTTGGGGGGAAGAGTGGCAAAAATCTATTCATAAACTTTGGGCATATTGTAAGGAGAGGGTCATTCCTGGGAGAAGAATATTATTCTTTGAAGGCAGAAGGTCAGAAAAAGACTCTCAGCAAGATGAATTGACATAGTGACTATAACAATAGGCTAAATATAGGAGTAGGTGAGAATGGCACAAAACAGGGTAGGGTTTAGAGGGTCATTATAAGTCATAGCTGACCTGACAGCACATAATATCAGTACGTGACTAGTTTTTTAAAACAAATTTGGATAAACCTGAATTAAATTTATTTATGTGAAATTCTTTCCAAATATTTTAAATGTTCATTTTTAAAAAAACAGAACAATGCTACATAGACTTTATTTCCCCAACAGAGGCACCTCATTGCTGTCATATTGGAAGCAAGACATCGCTGACCCTCTAGTGAGTTTTCAAAGGCTATGATCAAATAGGAGAAGATGGCCCATATTTCTCCTGCAGAGAAGTTTGTAGATTTGAACCACCTGTCTTTGGATTGGCAACTCCCTACCAACTAGGTCAGCAGAGTTCCTTGATAGGGGCGTATTTAGTTTATTTTATGTAGTAAAGGGAGCTCTGGTAACTTGGCCCCTAAGGAGTTCTGCTCCCAACATAAAAGCAAGTCGCTCTAATTCACCAGATGCTCCATGGGAGAGAGTTAAGTAACCTCGTCCTGCGTGACTTACAGCCTCTGAAAACTTGCTGGAGGGTCAGTTATGAATCAGTTCTGACTTGATAGCACATAACAGCATATATAGTAACTATAATGCCTAATAAATAGTTGTAACTTAAACTGAAGTGACTTAAAATTATCTTCTCATTTTCAACAAAATTAAAGGAATTTTATAGAATATCCTTACTTAAATTATTGAACTAATTGTAAGTACATCAGGTATTTTGACTGATTTTTGTTACTTTTGCCATATTTTTCAAAGTCACTTAGATATCTCTTTTCTTTGTGCCTGTTGATTATGTTGTTGCTACAAACAAAAGGCCTAAAGCCCCTCTACAACTATGGACATTTATCAAAGTTCATAGCGTTCCAGAGGCAAGGTATTTAGGAAGTGGATGCCACTCTTGCTTCCAAACCTGTTATAGGAGGTTATTGAAGTAAAAAATTTATCTTTTTGGAGCCTTTTAGCAGCATAGATAAAAGTTTCTTATAAATTTAGGGAAATGCAATTGTTAATCACAACATATGGCTGCTTAAGCTATTATAATTTAAAGTCAGGCAGGGAAATTATTTAACAAAATAAAATGTAAGTGGAATGCTGCATTAGAACTCTAATTGTAACTGTTGTTAGGTCCAGACTGTTTAATGGATATGACAGTAATGCAAACACTTCTTATGAATAGAAAGATAATAGCAACATTTCATGACTTAATTGTTTTAAAGATAATTCAAATGTACTGTCACCTAGAAGGAAAAACATAAAGTTTAAAGCAAAGCAGAAATGCACTGTGGACAGATAAATATTCTAATCATCATTTTATCAACAAATTGTCCAGAGCTGATTCACTTATATTTTCTGTGTGTCAGTTGTTGGATAAGAATAAGAAGGTTGAATTAAATTCAGTCTTTTGCCACTAGGCCACCAGAACTCTAAATTTATAGCCTTTTAAGTCTTAGGGCTATGTGAGTACCTTATGTGGGTGGTATTTCTATTGAAACAACGTTGTTGTTACTGTTGTAAGGTGCTGTGAAGTGACTATGACTCATGGCAATCCTGTGAACAAAACATCTGAACCCTGTTCTATCCTACACCAGCTTCACAACTCCTGACACACAAGAGCCCATTGTAGTAATCACCATGTCAATCCACCTGGCTGAGGGTCTTCTCCTTTGCGACCCTTCACCCTTCCGAGCATCATGTCCTTCTCTAAGGAATAGCCCCTCCTAGCAAAATGTCCAAAGTGCTGTTATGAAATTTGTTCTTTTAAATTGCATACATTTATCTTATATGTTCTCATACCAAGTATTATAACTTTTTGTTGTTGCATAAAACTTTACTATAAATTAGTGGCTTACAACAATATTTATTGAGTTTACATTAAAGATGAAAGCTAAGAAAGTACAATGCATAAATACACATACACACATGAACCTCCTATCATCTTGACGTGAAACCAGAAATTGGTGGATATAACTTCGTCAGAGTTCTGAAAATCAGTGAAACAAGCAAAAGTTGCAAAGAAACCTCCTAGGATACCCAGAGAATTATGAGAATGAACATAACACTATAGGAAGTTCTGGTAGCCTAATGGTAAGAAGCTAAGATACAATTCCTCAGGTATGTGGTTCAGATTCACCAGCTGCTCCACAGGAGAAAGACCAGCACACTCCTCCCATGTTAATGACTGCCTCTAAACTGCCTCAGAGGGTCAGTTCTGAGTCAATTTCAATAGGACAGTACAAAAAAAAAAAAAAAACACAACAATGATACTGGTTTAAACCAATTACCTTTTGAATGTTTTTCTGTGTGACAATAAAATAAAGTACACATTTCTACCAAGCTTAGAATCATTATGTTTGAGACAGGACAGTAGGTAAAGGTTAAATGAAGAAATAAATTGTTATTGGGGGGCTGGAAGAATGAGGAGATAAGATGCTGAAGAAAGTGTACTATGTACTTTTTTTGTAGAATAATTGGAAACATAGTTTACTTTTAACTATTAACCAATTAACTTGGTAAATAAAAAACTGTACTTAATGAATTATTGATCTGGCTAAAGAAGATTTCTAGAGAAAACTTAAGAGTGTTAGTTTGCTTTGGTTTGTTTTGTTTTTTGCTTTGGGTATCTAATAGATAACCAAAAGAATGAACCATTTTGTAAATAGAGTAAAATTACATACTTTCCAGAGTAGGAAAAAAATTCTAAACCATTTCTCATCTGTATCTTTTCCTTCCAACAAATATTGTTTATAACAAAGTAGTTATTCTAGAAAAGTTCTAAAAGCAAAGGGCACATGGTCAGATCATCTACTTGGCTTCTCATTTATCTCACCAACAGAAGCTATCGGCTTGACAGAGATATGAGACAACTTTATAAATGATCTCCTGGCATCCCAGATTGGAAAGAATACTCTGCAAGAATTAAGTGTCATTGTCTAGAACATGATCTACACCTTAAAGCAAGGGACAGCATAAAATCTCAGTAGATAGATTACTTACCTCTAGTAATCAAAAAAAGTAGCAATGAAATAACTCTAATCAATCCCCAGGTTGTATGTGGAAGAAATGTATTTCCTTTAAAGGTCCACCTTCCACAGGAAAATACGTTCATCCCAGAAAAACAGCAAGTGTTTCCAAAAATAGAAACTACTGCTTCAGACAAAGACATTCTTCATCTTTTTACTGAGACACTATCAATAAGATTAAGAGGAAATAAGGTATATTTTCAGGAAGAATCAGTCCCTGGAGCAAGACAGCATTCTGGGAAAAGGAGCAGTGAAAGAGAGAAAGACTCACAATAAGACAGATTGACGCCGACTGCACAGTGGGCTTGAGCACAGCAGAGATAGTGAGAATTGCTCAGGACAGTGCAAGGTTCAGATCTATTGTTTCTAAGGTTACTCTGAGTTACAGCGGACTTGATGACACATAACAACAACAACAACCAGGCTGCTCCTTGGAGGCAAGGATTCTGAAGCCTCATCTGACACACTTTGGACATGTTGCAAGGAAGGACCAATCCTTGGAGAGGGACATCATGCTTGGGAGGGTGGAGGGACAGTCCAGGAGGGGAGGACTCTTGATAAGATGGATTGATTCAGTGACTGGGGTCATGGAGGTAGTTGTGTCAAAGCCAGTAAAGTTGACACAGGATGAAGCAGGTTTCAGGACTAGTGTTCTCAGGGTCACTGTGAATCACAAGCAATTCAACAGCAACTCAAAAGCAACAAAGAATAATGATGTAAGCAAACTGTATCAACAGAGTACAAGAGTGGAAAGAAGGGGAACATGAGTAGGTATTAGATAAGAGAGAAAATAAACATCAGTTACTGCTACTGGGATATATTTCGCTCCCCTAAATTTCTACCCATCAGACTATCCAAGAGTGAATATAACCCTAAAAAGTTCAAATATTTTCAATAAAACTGTTTCTGGATTTGGTGAATTTAGCCATTGAAAAGTAGTCAATTGACTTGCATAAGGGACAGAGGACAATAGTGCATAATATTATATACAGTATATATTATATATAGTA
>NW_006399920.1:2334488-2386661 GCF_000299155.1 Elephantulus edwardii | reverse complement strand
AGTGACTGGGATAATTGGGATGGGAGTGTCAGAGACAGTGTGATTGGCACAGGACAGAGCGGAGTTTAGGGCTGTTGTACATAGGGTCGCTATGAGTCCCAGGGGACTGGAAGGCACATAACAACAACAACAACAAATCCTGTGTCATTCAGACCCATTCTTTTGTTTGTGGGCATTCATTAGGAGTGGTAGAAGCTACCCACTCACAGCTTTGATCCTCTTCTAAATTACCCTCAGAGAAGGAAACTACACAGCAGGGGTTACTCTCACCTCCAAGAAATCCAATGATTCAATATGGGAGCACCAAGTCCCAAGCTGCTTGCTTTAATATAGAACATCTTTTTCGTCTTAAGGTTCATCTTGCTCAGAAATCATTCTGGTGTCAGTCAATGCAGCAGAGTAAATAAACTTTTTCCCCCCATATTCAGTTCTGCTCCCTCTTTCCTTTATGTTTTGTTTTGTTTAGCCTTATGAGGAACAACTAATAAACTTCTGCATTGCCCACTATCTGAAATTTCTATTTTAGAGTCCATCACTGAAGAACTCAACCTAACAAAGAGTTACATAAATGTAGAGCGTTAAATAACATCCAGCTCTGTGGATGTACTCAGGTCAGTTCCTGGAGGGATAATATGCCATATTAATGAAACTAGATATTGAACAGTGAGGAGCTACCTTCCTTCTTGGGAGTGGTAATAACACCATCTGAAGTACAGAGTTTTAAAGAAGTGGACCGGCACACTATTGCCTTCCTTACTAAAAGTGATTGTTTCATGCTTTATTATCTCTTACTGAACTTTTTCCTCTCAATATTCTTAATCAGTAGATTTGGAAGAAAATCTGGCCCGTTCTAAAGACCCTTTCACTGTTGAAATGGGATTCGTCACCTTCTCACTGACACTAGTGTAGATTCATGGTCAAAGGTTTATTTCTGCACCAAGGTCATTGGCTGTAGGACATGTTTCATAATTGCTCTTGGCACAGTACAAACAATAAGGCTAACTGATGAATAAAGACACCCCAGAAACAATACACTCTTGTGGAGGATGGTCTCCAAAGTGTGACCATGAGCGTTTCGAACCATTCGCTGAAATGGAAGAATACATACTATGATCAAGAAAAAGAAATGTGACTAGCACAAATGTACAAAATGCCAAGAGAATGGAAATATGTTTATTTTAAGGAATTATATATTTTTTTGTGATATCAGACATTAAGACAACAATCGAGCTACATTAGTGCTTTAACTTAATATGTACTTGGGCAATAATAAAAGTATACAATAAGTAAAAATTCATATAAATACTTAAAGCAAACTCTGACAGAAATTGTTGAGCAAGAAGAAAGCCTATTTTAAGTTGTTGTTATGTGCCTTTGAGTACCTTGCGACTCATAGTGATCCAACACACAATAGCCGTGGAATTTGCCCTATTTGGGCCAACCTTTTTGTTTCTGATACATCTGTCCTCAATACGCCAGGCCCTGAATCAGTCCATCTCATCGAAGGTCTTCCTCTCTTGCACTGTTCCTCTACCCTCCCAAACATGATGCCCCTCTCCTAGGACTGGTCCCTCCTTGTAACATGCCCCAAGTATGTCAGACAAAGCCTCAGAATCCTTGCCTCCATGAAGCAGCCTGGTACTCAGCCTCTCTAAGATGAACCTGTTTGTTCCCCTAGCCGTCATGGTATATACAATACGTTTCTCCAGCACCACAGCACAAAGGCATCAACTCTCTTTCTAACATCCGTAGTCATTGTCCAGCTTTCTGAGGCATAACAAGTAATTGCGAAGACCATGGCCTGGATCAGGTGCACCTTAAGTAGCATATAAATTTCATATTTCCAGCTGTGTGAAATTAAAAAAAGGACACAAACAAAACAAGCCCACAGTACTTTTGTGGCTATTATTATCTGAATAGCTGAAATGATAACTTCTCTTTTAACTACTTTAAGTAGCTAGTGAGTATGTAATTGATCCTACAGGCTTCTCAGTGGGAGGAAGATGGGCAGTCAGTCTCCTGGGGTGTTTTATTGCCTCTGAAAAACGGCTGGAGGGTCAGCTATGGTTTTTTTCCAACTTCATGGTACTCAACAACAACAACATGGCATACAAAAGAATTAAGGTGTATTTTTGAAATGTGAAAGCATAACAACTGAAAAAAAGATAAAATACTGAAATATCAAATCTTATGTAATTTAGGAAATTGGAAAAATTCTATTTTATACTAACTGGTGGCTCAAAAATAATCTTACAGTACTTTTTTATTTCACTTTCAGAACTGGTCGTTTTGTAAGCTCCTTCAGACACCACTTAAAATTAAAGCTTCCACTAATGAGTCAAGAGGCTTAAAATGAAAAGAAAGGTAGGTATTCTCCTTGCATGCTATTAACTGCCTCCAAAAACCCACCACAGGGTCATATATGGGTCACTCCTGACTCCATGTTACACAACAACAGCTAAAGGGTCAAGAGGCTTAAAATGCGGACAGTTCATTAGTGACTTCTATACTACCAATAAGCATGTATTTCGTGAAATCCCTTTGTAAGTGTAAGGGCAATTTCTGATGTAAAATTTCACTGATCTTCCACTGAAATCACTTACAGAGTAACAACCACCTGTTTGCTAAGTTATGGTGATATTATGGTTTTTGTTGTTGTTATATGCCATCAAGTCACCTGCGTCTCATAGCGACCTTCTGTACAAAAGCCCTAAACTCTGCTCTATGCTGTGCCAATTTTATTGTCTCTGAAATGCCTATTCTCATTACCCCAGTGACATAATCAATCCATCCCATCTAGGGTCTTCCTCTCCTGTGCCATCCCTTCACCCTCCCAAGCATGACTGTCCCTCTCCAAGGACTGGTCTCTACTTGCAACATGTCCAAAGTATGTCAGACGAAGTTTCAGAATTCTTGCTTCCAAGGAGCATCCTGACTTCACCTTCTCTAGCATAAACTTGTTTGTTCCCTTAGCAGTCCATGGTATATTCAATACTCTTCTCCAGCACCACAGCTTAAAGACATCAACTGTCCTTCTATCATCCCTAGTAATTGTCCAGATCTTTGCTGCATAACAAGTAATTGCATATACCATGGCCTATATCAGGTGCAATACAGGATGGTAATGCATTGTCCGTTTTAATCAGAACATCAGAAATAGCTATACTTAAAAAGGGAGTAACATCCTGGTTTGGATTGTGGAATGGTACACTTCTTCTTTTTTATATCATTCAGAGGGGGGTACCAATAAACTAACATTTCTGCTTTTTATGATTCACTGCACGGAAGTGGATTTTAATTTTACAATTTGGATAAAAATGATTTTTTGTATTACTATTGTGAACTTATCCTATATGTTTAATATACTCAATATCACTACTGAGATTATGAAAAATGTTTATTAAGAGTTTTTTAAACTTTAAGAAATCATAGATCCTTCAAAAATGTAATCAAGTTAGAAATTTCTTCCCACATATAAAGGAAGTTCTAATTTCTATAGTTCCTCTTTTTAAATCAGAAATAGATTCTAGTACAATGCATCTTAATATGTGTGAATTCTGAAGTGAGTTACAGTTAAATGGTGTTTTAGATCTGACTTTTGCCTAATTAGCCTCAGCGTTCATTCACTGTAATCAACTCAGTTCTACCTAACTTAAAGTAATTCTCCACTGGGTTTCCAAGGCTGTAAATACATAAGGGAGAAGACTGTCCACTTTTAGTTACCAGCGTAACTCCAAATGTGTCAAGTCATGAATGTCCTTTCTTAACATTGTTGTTGTGTGCCAACAAGTCAGAACCAACCCCCAGCTGACTGACTCTCCAGCAGATTTTCGGAGGTTGTAATAGCACCTGAAAAGGTTGACCACCTTTCTCCCACAGAGCACATGGTGCATTCAAATGGCCCTCCTACCTTTGGGCTGGAAGTGCAGCTTCTTATCCAAAAACTCACCAGCGCTCCCTAAAGGATATTGCTGTTGTTGTAGTGCATGGTCACATCACAACTGACTCGCAGCTGCTCTTCAGGTGGATTTTCAAAGATAGTAAATTGCTCAGTTGAAGATCGACCTTCTTTATCTGGGGGAGCAAACCATGTGGATTTAAACCATGTGCTTTTGCATTAGTAGAGTAACTCCTTGCAACCAAACCATCAGAGCTTTCTAATGTTCAACATTAGAACCAGGAATATGTTGTTGTTGTTGTTTTTATGTGCCGTTGAGTCGCTTGCGACTCATAGCGACCCTATGTACAACAGCCCTAAACTCTGCTCTGTCCTGTGCCAATCGCACCATCTCCAACACACCCATCCCGATTACCCCAGTCATTGAATCAATCCACCTCATAGAGGGCCTTCCCCTCCTCCACTGTCCCTCCACCCTCCCAAGTATGATGTCCCTCTCCAAGGACCTGTCCCTCCTTGCAACACGTGCAAAGTATGTCAGAGAGAGCCTTAGAATCCTTGCCTCCAAGGAGCCGCCTGATTTGACCCTTTCCAGGATGAATCTGTTTGTTTTCCTAGCAGTCCATGGTACCCTCAATACTCTTCTCCAGCACCACAGCTCAAAGGCATCAATTCTCCTTCTATCCTCCTTGTCATTGTCCAACTCTTTAATGCATAACAAGTGATAGCAACGACCATGGCCTGTATCAGGCGCACCTTAATCTCCAAAGAGACACCATTACTCTTCAGCACTTTGGAGAGGTCCCTAACAGCAGAATTTCCGATGGCAATACATCTTCCAATTTCCTGGCTGCTGGTGCCGAGAGTGTTGACTGTGGAGCCAAGCAAACTGAAGCTGTGAAAAATCTCAATATCTTCACCATCCATCCGGATGCTGCCAGTTGGCCCAGTGGTGAGAATCTTTGTCTTCTTGACATTGAGCCTCAATCCATATTGTAGGCTGCAGTCCTTGACACTCTGCAGCAGGCACTTCAGGTCCTCTTCAGTTTCAGCAAGCAGGGTTGTGTCATCCGCATAATGCAGATTGTTGATAAATCGTCCACCAATCTTGACCCCACATTTCTCCTCATAGAGCCCTGCCTCCCGGATAATCTGCTCTGCATATAGGTTGAAAAGGTATGGAGACAGGACACATCCCTGGCGCACGCCCTTCCCAATTTTGAACCATGCAGTGTTCCCTTGCTCTGTTCTGACGACTGCCTCCTGGTCCAAGCATAGGTTTTCCATTAGAATGATCAAGTGTTCTGGCATTTCCATTCTTCTCAGAATCATCCACAGTTTGTTATGATCCACACAGTCAAACTCCTTTGCATAGTCAATGAAACACAGACAGACATTCCTCTGGTATCCTCTGCTTTCAGCTAAGATCCATCTAACATCAGCTATAATATCCCTACTACCACGACCCCTTCTAAACCCAGCCTAGACTTCTGGCAGTTCTCTGCTGATGTGCTGTTCCATTCGTTTTTGGATAATCTTCAGTAGAATCTTGCTTGCATGTGAAATCAATGAGATAGTTCTATAGTTTCCACACTCTGTTGGGTCACCTTTCTTTGAGATGGGAACAAATATGGATCTCTTCCAGTCAGTTGGCCAGGAATATGGCTCCTATTTTCTAGGTAGCAGTTCTATTATCAAGTGATTTGTTGTAAGTTTAATTTCAACTCTCTCACTTTCAAAGTTACAACAGGGTCATGAGGATTTTTTTTTTTAGCATTTCATTTACATTTCAACTTCACAAACTTGAAATGTGACTTTTCCTCACCATTTGTTATTTTTGCTGAAGATATTAATACACATTTCTGATGAGGGGACTTTTGTTGTGTAGATCATGTTGGTTCTTCTCCTCTGACTAAGAGTTCGGTTAGGTAAGTTCAACAATTTTACTTAACCATTGCTGTGCATCACCAAGTCTCAACTGACTGAAAGCTGACACTCATGCAGGTTTTCAGAGGTGGTAGATCGTATGGAAGATTATCCAGCTTTCTCCTGCTGAGCAGTTGGTGGATTCAAACTAGGTGCCTTTGAGTTGGTTATGCAATTCCTTATCACTAATCCACCAGAGCTCCCCCTTAATGATGTATATATTTAGAAAAACTTATTATTGGAAAAAATAAATAATCAACAGTACCGAGAATTGTAGGTAGGGAAGAAATGGATGCTAAAAGGGTTTAAAACTGTCCTTGAAGTATCCTACTATTTAAAAATGACTTAACATATCAAAATTGTCTCTCCTTTTTAATATGTGACTTGGTAGAAATGGTTTCTAATGGGTAGGTTCTGCCTATGCCTCTGAGAGCTGGACAATAAAACAGGATGACAGAAGAAGGATGGAAGCTGTTGAATTGTGTTGAAGGAGAGTATGGAGTATCTCATCGTCTCTCTAAAGAGCAAACAGATAGGTATTGGGAGAAGTTCAGTCAGAGTGCTCCTTAGAGGCAAGTTTGGTGAAATTTCATTGCACACTCTTTGGGCATATTGTTAGGAGGAGCCAGTTCTTGGGGGAAAAATATTATGTTTGAGAAGATGAAGAGTCAGTGAAAGAGAGGATGACTTTCAAAAAGATGAATTGGCAAAGTGGTTGGAACAATGGGCTCAAGTGTATCAAAGATGTTAAATACAGGACAGGACAAGGCAAGGCACAGATCCACAGGGCCTTTCTGGGTTGTGGTCAACTCAATGGCACCTGACAACAAACGTATAGCACACACCAGACACTCTGTTAAATGCATGGCATGCAACATCTCATTTGCTCTTTCGATTATCTTATGAGATAAATATTTGTTGTTGTTTTTTGTTATGTGCCATTGACTTGCTTGCAACTCATAGCGACCCTATGTACAACAACCCTGAACCTTGCTCTACTCTGTGCCAACCGTATTGTCTCTGATACGACTACCCTCATTATCCCAGTCACTGAGTAAATCCATCTCATGGAGCGTCTTCCTCTCTTGCACTGTTCCTCCACATTTAAAAGCATGATGTCCCTTTCCAAGGACTGGTCCCTCCTTGTAACATGTCCAAAGTATGTCAGACGAAGCCTCAGAACCCTGGCCTCCAAAAAGCAGCCTGGTTTCACCCTCTCTAGGATAAATCTGTTTGTTTTCCTGGCAGTTCATGGTATACTCACTCAATAATTTTCTCCGACACCACAGCTCAACAACATCAATTCTCTTTCTATCATCTCTAGTCATTGTCCAGCTTTCTGAAGAATAGAAAGTAATTGCAAAGACTATGGCCTGGATCAGGTGCACATTAATTTCCAGACTGACATAGTTGCTCTTTAGTACTCTGGAGAGGTCCCTGACAGTAGATTTTCCCAATATAATTCATTGTTTTGGTTTCCTGGATGCTGGTACCAAAAAAATATTGATTGTGAAGCCAAGCAAACCAAAGCTGTTAACAGTCTCAATCTTTTCACTATCGTGATGTTGCCAGTAGGGCCAGTGGTGAGAATCTTTGTTTTCTTGAAGTTGAGCTTCTTTTCCTATTGAAAGCTGCAGTCCTTGACCTTCTGCAGCAAGTGCTTCAGTCCCTCTCAATTTCAGCAAGCAGGTTTGTGTCATTTGTATAACACATGTTGTTGCATCTTCCTCAAAACCTGATGCCACATTCCTCTTCATAGAGCCAAGCCTCCTGAATGATCTGTTCGGCATATAGATTGAAAAGGTATGGAGATGGGACACCCTTCCCTGGCATATACCCTTCCCAATTTTGAACAATTTCCCCCTCTTCAAGTATATAGTGTTAGTTTGTTATGTACTTTTGAGCCAGAACTAACTAAAAAAAAAAACCAACACAAAAAAACCTCTATAGTAGGTTTACAGAGGCATCAAATTGCAAAGGAGAGAGTCATCTTTCTCCTGCAGAATAACTTGAAGATTCAAACTGTTCGTCTTTGGGTTGCCAGCAACTGCTTACTACTCCACCACCAGAATTCCCTAAGTATATGTTAGAACCACATATTGAATTTATATTTAACTGATGAGTAATTGAGTCATAAGCTCAACTACACTATTCTTGATCTGAAAGTGAGATTTCAGAAAGACAGTATTTTGCTTAATTTCACACAGTTCAGTGGTCATTGATCTGGGACTATTGTCTACAATTCCTTAATCCCTATTTACACTAGGCTGTTTTAATGAGTAAAAGAAGTAAGGAAATTTGAAGTTTTACTTACAAGCAATTTTAGAAGGTGGCATAATATTTAAATAGATCAGAATAGGGCCAGAGTTTACTCTGGATAATAAGCTGGGCAGACTGCCAGTTCCCCAATGTTCAATTCCCCTGATGGAAATGCCCGTGAAATTGCTTTTATTACAAAGACTCAGAGAAACTGCGCTAATATGTGCTAATGCATCCATGTTACCTCCAGATGGTGCCCTTTGCCTTGAAAAAGTATGGACTGCCCCTCCTTCAACCCCACCCCAGGTAAAACAGAATAACTTCATGTTCAACAGACATAGCCTCTCTGAACCATCTGTCCTTCTGACTTTCTTTTCAGAGTCACATAAGCTCCATAGGTCTATGACTTCTTTTATTTTATTTTATGGAAATTAGATTTCAACAAAAGTGTCCTTTTGCTTGTACATATACACACTATAACTCATTAATTCTCATTTAAAATGTTTAAAAAAGAACTTCTTTTTTAATTATAAAATTGAACACAGAATGCTAAACTAATTTGCCAAAAATTCATGTAGCATCAAGGGTAAGGTTAGAATTGGAAATTCTCAACTCTAAAACTAGTAGTCCTCTTTACCTCTCAAGTTCATTCATTTTGCCTATAATATACTATATTTCCATCTCCTTGGAATAGCCCAGATGACCTCTACTATCTCCACAAAGGGAAACTATCCCCATCAATAATATCCACAGTATAAAACTAATTCCTTTACAGGAAGACATGGTCCCTCATTATCCTTCACCTACTTCATTCCAACACTGATCTTAATTGCTCTACTTGGTCCAAAATCTGTTGCAATAGCTACCCAGGCTACCTACACAGAATTGTACTCAACATTATGAGGTTTGTTACGGACGTTAACAGACTTGATGTTGATGTTGTTGTGGTGGTTGTTGTTTTTATGTGTCATCAAGTTGTCTGTGACCATTAATGATCCTAAGAACAGCATCTCGAAGCCTGTCCAGTCCTGAGCCAGTCTCATTAATTCTGACACACCAACCCCCATAAGCCCAATTATTATATTAATCCATCTCATCTGGGGTCTTCCTCTCCCGAACTGTCCCTTCACCCTTTCAAGTATGATGTCCTTCTCCAACGACCAGTCTTTCCTGGTCATGTGCCCAAAGTAAATGAGATGGAGCTTCAAAATCGTAGCCTCCAAGGAGAAACTTGATTTGATATTATCCAAGACAGAATTATTTGTTTTCTTTGGAGTCCAATGTATGTTCAAGACTCTTCTCCAGCACCACAATTTGAAGGCATCGATTCTTCTTCTGCCATCCTTAGCCATTGTCCAGCTCTCTGATGTATAGTAAGAAATTGCGAAGACAATGGCCTGGGTTAGGCACTCTTTAGTGTACAGACTGAGGTTGTTGATTTTCAGGACTCTGCAGAGGTCCCTGACAGCAGATTTTCCCAAAGCAATTCATCTTTTGATTTTCTGACTCTGATGTTAAGAGTGTCGGCTAGGAAGCTGAGCAAGCTGTAATTAATAACCTCAATCTCTTCAACATCTATCATGGTGCTGTCAATTGGCCAGTGGTGAGAATCTTTGTCTTCTTGATTTTAAGCTTCAATCCAAATTGAAGGCTGTAGTCCTTGACCATCTTCAGCAAGTGATTCAGGTCCTCCTCAACTTCAGCAAGCAAGGTTGTGTCATTTGAATAGTGTAGGTTGTTGATGAGTCTTTCTCCAGTCCTAATGCCACATTGCTCTTCATAAAGCACTGCTTTCTGAATGATCTGCTGTGCGTATAGATTGAAAATGTATAGAAAAAGGACACATTCCTGACCCACTTTTTTCCTGATTTGGAACCAGGCAGTGTTTTCTTACTCTGCTCTGAGGCCTGCTTCCTAATCCAAATATAGGTTTCGCATAAGCAAATCAAGTGTTCTGGGATTCCTATTTTCCTGAAGTGTAGCCAGAACTTTTTTTGTGATCCACACAGTCAAATGCTTTTGCTTAGTCTATGAAACACATTCCTCTGGAACCCATTGCTTGCTGCCAAGATCCATCTGACACTGACAATAATGTCTCTAGTGCCATGACCCCTTCTAAACCCAGTTTGTATTTCTGGTAGTTCTCTGTCAATGTACTGTTTCAGTCATTTCTGGATAAATCTTCAGCATGATTTTGTTACCGTGTTATAATAATGATATCGTTTGATAATTTCCACCCTCTGTCAGGTCACCTTGTTTTGGAATGGGAATAAATTTGGGTCTCTTTCAGGCAGTTTGCCAAGTAGTTGTCCTCAAGACTTCTTGGTACAACTATATATCTAGTTAAAAAATGTATTTAATGATACTTGTTTGAGTAAACTAATGAGCATTTCTGTAAGTCAAGTCTCTCAAATATATCATTACATATGGTTATGTTTTTACACAATGTAAACTACGTAGAAAAAAGGTGAAATTTTTTGTGGATTCTGTATAATTAGCTAGCAATGTTCTGTGGTAACAAGTTTAATGTGAAGAAAAGAAAGAAGCCACTGTATATGGCACTTAAATTATGGACAGGATTTGTAAAACAGCTGATTAAGGCAAGTGAATGTTTGTTTAAGTAGGGCAAAGTAATAAATATGGCAAGATAAGCACTGATAAGATGAAAGTCGCTCCATAACCTAGTCTCAGAAAGAGCATCCTATTACAATTACCGTATTGGACGTTTTATGAAGAACTTAATTCATTTTAACCAACTCTCCAGAAGATAAGATTACACAAGAGTCAAAACACACAGTGAGAAAAATATTTAGAGCCGTCTTCAAATATACCTACCATCCTTGCTGATCACTGTGCCTACTGCCTGGACAAAGGAGAAATCTAGGTGACAGGTGGGTTTTTATTTGTTTGGTTGGGTGTTTTGTTTTGCTTTGCTTTTAGGAAAGGTTACAAAAGTCTATTCTGAATTAATGCAACATTTGTCCTGCTTTCTCATACAAGTCGGTCCAATAATGAGTATAAGCTGGAGACGCAAGTCTGTATTTCCACTTCAATTTATGACTGTCTTTTCTCCTAAAAGTTTTTATTTTGTGTGGAGGTGAGGTAGCCTGCCTTTTCATCTACTTTTTTTTTATTGTTTATGCCCCAGGTCCTTCATGTCTTAGACTTTTGAAATCCAATAGCATGGAATTGACCTGATTGATTTCCACATTCTTTTGTGTCCTCCTTTCCTTTAGGCAGCATGCACAGAACCACTACCTCCTGCTTAAGCGGGGGAATATGAAACACTATGAAAGTTGAGAGAGAAAGTACACATAGGGAAATTTTCAATTTTAGATTGTACTGTATTACTTTATACAATAATACACTACATGGGAGCTCTGATGACCTAGTGCTAAAGAGTTGCACTGTCAACCCAAGTCTTGTGGTTCAAATCCAATAGCTCCTCCATAGGATAAAGATGAACAATCCTTTCCCATGTGAGTTGTTGTTGTTGTTATGTGCCATTGAGTCGCTTGCAACTCATAGCGACCCTATCTATGTACAAGAGCTCTAAATGCTGTTCTATCCTGTGCCAACCTAGCCATCTCAAACACACTTATTCCCACCCCTCCAGTCACAAAATCGATCCATCTCATCAAAGGTCTTCCTCTCCTTCACCGTCCCTCCACTCTGCCAAACATGATGTCCCTCTCCAAGGACCAGTGCCTCCTTGCAACATGCCCAAAATACGTCAGACGGAGCTTCAGAATCCTTGACTCCAAGGAGCATTCCGACTTCACCTTCTCCAGGATAAACCTGTTTGTTCTCCTAGCAGTCCATAGTATATTCAACATTTGTCTCCAGCAGCACAGCTCAAAGGCATCAATTCTCTTTCTATCAACCCTATTCACTGCCCAACTCTCTGATGTATAGCACATAATTGAGAAGACTATAGCCCGGATCAGGCGCACCTTAGTCTCCAGTCTGACGTCATTGCTCTTCAGTACTCTTGGGAGGTCCCTCACAGCTGACTTTCCCAATGCAATTCTTCTCTTGATTTCCTGGCTGCTGTTACCAAGAGTGTTGATTGTGGAGCCAAGTAAACTAAAACTGTTAACTAACTCAATCTCTTCATCATCCATACTGATGGTACCAATTGGCCCAGTGGTGAGAATCTTTATTGGCCCAGTGGTGAGAATCTTTATTTTCCTAATGTTGAGCTCTGGTGGCCTAGTGGCAAGAAGCTGCGCTGCAAACACAGAGGCACATGGTTTGAATCCACCCAATGCTCTGCTGGAGAAAGAGGGTCAATCTCCTCCTGTAACAGTCAGATCTGATTTGATGATACACATGTAAGTTACTGTCTATTTAAAAAAAAAAAAAAAAGAAACCAACAAAAAAACAACAGAACACACCAACCCTGTAGGATCAGCTATGAATTGATTGCAATTTGACAGCTCATAGCAACATATTACACCATAGCATACCATAGCATATCACATTAGAGGACTTTAGAAATAAGGATTGTTAGCATGACAATTAATGAGTGAATGAAATCTGTTAAGAAAATAAAACAAATATAGCTTATAACATACTAAATTTTGAAAACTCATTTAAAGAAAACTTGGTTTAACTCACTCACTCATTGCTGTACAGTCAGAATTGACTCAGAGCTGATCTTCCAGTGAATTTTCAGAGACTGTGAATCTCACAAGAGGAGATGGTCTATCACTCTACCTTTGAATAACTGGTGGATTTGAACCTCCTTTCTTTGGATTGGCAGTGCAAGTCACTACCTGGCAGGCCACGTGATTCGGCAAAGAAATCATTGGTGGTTGATATTATCATGTTGTCGAACATTTGGTTGATGAATGGCAAGAAAAATAGAAATAACACAGGGTAGAATAAAACATTTTTTATTTGTACATGATGTGTTTATGAATTTAGAAAACTAACAAGATAGAGTCCTCAGGCATTGGTACAAAGACAAAAAATGGTATCTTTTATGAAAAAGGATGACTATGTATTCATAAACAATATGCATCATGAGTTTTATCAGATCGTGGAAAATCATCATTGAGACTTTTTATTGTAGACTACTCCAAAATAAATGGAACTCAAAAGGTATGATAAAAAATAAACATTGTTATCTCTTTGGGAAAACAACAACAAAAAACTCTATGTCAAAAACCAAACACCCTATCCTGATTTCATTATTTCAAATAAGTTCATCACCCGTCACTAGTTCTCAATGATTAAATCGCCCCTTTTCACTGATGCTTTCCTCTTTATTCTTTCTCTATGATATTACTAAGATCTTTTCCTATTTTATAAATCCCCATTGTTATATTCTTGCTTCAACTCCTCCTTCGCTCTCATGCACACTAACAGATTGTGTGTGTGTGGATAGATTTCCCTATTCAATAGAGATTCTTGGATACATTCTGAAAATTGTTGCTAGACTTTTCTTTCTAATATAAGCGCTTAATTCCATCTAAAATATTTAAAACAAAACAAACAACAATAGCACTAAATTAATTTCTCTTTCCTAGAGAGTTTTACGCTGGCAAATCAGAGCTTTTTAAAAAAGTCCATCTTTTTTTATCTGCCTGCTTTTATTCTCCTGGTCTATTATCTAGAAACACAGAATTAATTGCTTTTCTGTACAACCACTCTTTTCCCACCTCTGAGAATTCGTTTTTAAGTCCTCTCCTTCTAGTATACTCTTGTTCATGCCAGGTGTTATTAATTTATCCATCCTTTATGGTATAGCTTTAATGTTACCTCTTTAATGAAATACTCTAGCTAGAAGTAACCACAACTCTTTTTTAAGTGCACAAGCATTTTATTTGTAATATTTTATAGTATTTATCTTACTATTTTATATTTATTTATATACATTCTTTTATTACCATATGTGAACCTTCCATTATTAGACTGAGAACTTTTGTAAACTTGTCACACCTTAGTCTTAGAATAAAATTTTCATATAGTAGATATTGGATGCATACAGTCAAATGAATATTTTACCATAAAATTAACCTATTAAATTTCTATAATTTCTATATACTTTAGTATTTTTAAAAACCCCAAAACCAAAACCTTAATAACATTGGCTTTGAAAGAAACAATATCACCTGAGTTATGCAACATCTCTTAGCTGAACGTTATTGGAACTTTTAGCCAATATTTCATTAGAAACAAAAATATATTTTTAGATTTTGTAAGAAACAGTGTCTTTCTGGCCTTTCTTAAGATTTGATTAGCAAAGTAATTAAATATTTAATATTTTGGAGCAAATAGAATAATAGTTTAGAACAATTTAAAGAATGCTCAGTGAATATTGTAATAGACCACGCTTCTCTACCTTGTCAGATTGAATTTCCATTATTAAAGGAGTCTTTCTTTGCCATCCTGGGAATTGAGACCAAAGGAAACTATGTTCTATTTCATTACCACATGTGACAATGAGAACTTAATTTTCTTATTTTGAATAAAAGATCAATCAGAATATTAATAAAAAATAAAATAAAATCTTTAAATTATGTAATCCTAGCAGAAGATAAAGAGATTGAAATTGTTAAAAGCTTTAGTTTGCTTGACTCCACAATCAACCCTCTTTGTACCAGTAGACAGGAAATTATAAGATGTATTTCATTGAGAAAGTCTGCTGTCAGAGACCTCTCCAAAGTACTGAAGAGAAACAATGTCAGCGAGGAGACTAATGTGTAGCTGATACAGGCAATTGCAGTCTTTGCAGTTACTTGTTATGCATCACAGAGCTGGACAATGACTAGGGATGACAGAAGGAGAATTGATGCCTTTGCGCTGTGGTGCTGGATAAGTGTTGAATATACCATGGACTGCTAGAAGAACAAACAAGTTTGTCCTGGAGAGGGTGAAGCCAGGTTGCTTCTTGCAGGCAAGGATTCTGAAGCTTCATCTGACATACTTTGGACGTGTTTCAAGGTGGGATTAGTCCTTGGAGAGATACATTCTTCTTGGGAGGGTGTAAGGATAGCACAGGAGAGAAAGAAGGATTAATTCCGTGACTGGGGTAATGAGGGTAGGTGTGTTACTATAACTACTGTTGTTGTTGTTGTTATGTGCTCTCAAGTAACCTGTGACTCAAAGCAACCCTTTGTACAACAGCCCTAAACCCTGCTCTATCCTGTACCAATCTTATTGTCTCTAACACACCTACCCTCATTACCCTAGTCACTGAATCAATCCTTCTTTCTCTCCTGCACTGTCCTTCCACCCTCCCAAGAAGAATGTACCTCTCCAAGGACTGATGGACAGGTATATTTTTCTTGGGAGGGTGGAGGGACAGGGCAGAAGAAATGTGGGGCCAAGATTGGTGGACGATCTATCAACAATCTGCGTTATGCAGATGACACAATTCTGCTTGCAGAAACTGAGGAGGACCTGAAGCGCTTGCTGCAGAGGGTCAAGGACTGCAGCCTCCAATATGGATTGAGGCTCAGTGTAAAGAAGACAAAGATTCTCACCACTGGGCCAATTGGCAGCATCAGGATGGATGGTGAAGTGATTGAGATTGTTCACAGCTTTAGTTTGCTTGGCTCCACAATCAACACTCTTGGCACCAGTAGCCAGGAAAGTAAAAAATGTATTGCCATGGGAAAGTCTGCTGTTAGGAACCTCTCCAAAGTACTGAAGAGTAATGGTGTCTCTCTAGAGACTAAGGTGCATCTGATACAGGCCATGGTCTTTGCTATCACTTGTTATGCATCAGAGAGTTGCACATTGTCTAAGGAGGATAGAAGGAGAATTAACATACTTTGGACATGTTGTAAGGAGGGACTGGTCCTTGGAGAGGGACAACATGCTTGGGAGGGCAGAGGGACAGCGCAGGAGGGGAAGGTCCTTTATGAGGTGGATTTATTCAGTGACTGGGGTAATCGGATGGGTGTGTCAGAGGCAGTGTGATTGGCACAGGACAGAGCAGAATTTAGGGCTGTTGTGCATAGGGTCGCTGTGAGTCGCCAGCGACTCGACGGCACATAACAACAAGTCACAAAATAAAACGTGAACTCATGCCATAGAGTTAGTTCCATCAGGCTTGCTGGCTGTCAATCTTTTTCTCATGGAGCTCCTGGTGGTTTTGAATCACCAGAGACCTCATTTAATCTCCATAATGGCAATATTACTGTTGTTGGTAGGTTCCGTCTAGTTGGATCCAGCTCATAGCAACCATATGTATGACAACAGAGTGAAATCCTTAGCCAGCCTCACAATCTCCGCTATGACCAAGTCTATTGTTGCAGTCTCTGCATCAAATCTTTTCTCATAAAACTATGTTGTTGTTACTGTTGTGTAACGTCAAGTTGGACCCGACCTGTAGCTGACCGTGTGGCCAATTTTCAGAGACAATAAATGAGAGTAAGCTCAACAGGTCAATGCAAACACAGATCTAGTGGTATCTGAATGATAACTGTAAGTGTAACTGCTTATATAGCTTAATTTTCTTTATTGCCTTTATTTTTTAAAAAAACAAAATTATTTAATTGTAATTTTAATGAACATTTACAGAAAATTATATTTCATTCATTGTTACACAATCTACCCAGTCCCTTGTTTCCCCCTCTCCCAGTTAACCTTTTTTAAAATATTTATTCACTGTTGGACAATTACCTACTCCCCCTTCCCTGTCCAATACTCTTTAGCAACATACCTCTTATTCTGGGCTATTGTAGGTATAATGCCTAATGAACAATTCATTTTAGACAGTTCTTTCCTTCATCTGTTCCAATGTAATGGTCATTATCTATCCACTCTTATCCTAGTCTCCTTTCAATCCCCCATGTCAGATCTGCTTTATATTGATACCTAAAATTTACAACTGCGTAGTAGACAGAATTGAAGATGACCTTCACAATCCCAGTCCACAGGTCTGTTCTTGTTGTTGTTGTTGTTGTTGTTATGTGCCGTCGAGTCGCCTGCGACTCATAGCGACCCTACGTACAACAGCCCTAAACTCCGCTCTGTCCTGTGCCAATCGCACTGTCTCTGACACTCCCATCCCAATTATCCCAGTCACTGAATCAATCCACCTCATAGAGGGCCTTCCTCTCCTGCGCCGTCCCTCCACCCTCCCAAGCATGATGTCCCTCTCCAAGGACCGGTCTCTCCTCACTACATGTCCAAAGTAAGTTAGACGGAGCCTCAGAATCCTTGCCTCCAAGGAGCCACCCGGTTTAACCCTTTCCAGGACAAATCTGTTTGTTTTCCTAGCAGTCCATGGTATTCTCAGTACTCTTCTCCAGCACCACAGCTCAAAGGCACCAGTTCTCCTTCTATCCTCCTTGGTCATTGTCCAACTCTCTGATGCATAACAGGTGATTGCGAAGACTATGGCCTGTATCAGACGCACCTTAGTCTCCAGAGAGACACCCTTAGATAATTTCTCCTACTTTAACTTGGATCCTTTAGGGTAGGATCTATGACTAGCTTTTAACTGATACTATCCCATTGTCATCAAGTAGGAATCGACGCACAGATACTGACCCTCCAGTAAGTTGTCCAGAGGCTGTAAACTGCACAGAAGAAGATTGCCTATTTTTCTCCAAGGAGACATTGGTGGATTTTAACCACCAAAGAGATACTGCTGTAGGATTAACAGTACAACTTCCTGTAGTCGACAACACCTCAAAGAGCTCAAAACCAACAGAAGGCCCAAAGGTCATGGTATTTGGTCATACAAAGAACTTTTTCAAGATATTGAGAGACTCATAAGTACATTATGACTAATGTTGTCCACTGCAATAATAGGTTTAAGTGCACAGAGACGAAAAGGATTGCAAAAGATCTAGCAAGACTTCAATCCGCTCTACAGAGAGTCAACTTTTAACTTTTTTTTAAAAAAGCATTTAATAAAAACCATCATCCATTACCACAATACAGGACAGGAAATTCTGATAGTATAGTGGTAAGAAATTGAACTATCAGCCCAAAGGCCCATGGTTCAAATGTACCAGGTGCTCAACAGGAGAAAGATGGGACATCTCCTCCCTTTCAATTAAACTTCCTTTGCAAATCCAATGGAGGGTCAGCTCTGAGTTGGTCAAGACTAGATGTTACCTAACAATAACCATTTAGGGCAGAGTAGAACTCCCTCAGATATTCCAGGTCTATAAAGTGTTATGAAAATAGTATAATTTTATCCCACAAAGTCACTGGTGGATTTGAATTTCCAGCCTTCACCTAACAGCCCAATACTTAATCCAGTGTTCTATACAATATACAGTGTACTATACTATACAAATCATATTTGCTGCAGGTTCTCCTTATCAGATTGGTGGTGTAAGCACATATAAGTCACACATGATTTTTTTTTAAAAAATAAAAAGGGAGGCAGGTTGCCTCTAGAGCCTTGAACAAAAAAAAAAAAAAAAGATTTTAGGTGCTAGATCCCAGTTAAAGCTGTCTTCAAAGTCCAGACTCACAGACACTGAGATAATATATGTGTTTATTAATTTGTGTAAATTCCTATGCAGGGAAGAAAACCCCAAAACTAATACAGATTTTTGTGCCTGTAAATGAGAGCTATTTTAACAAAACTCTTAAAATGAAGCATCAGATTTAAAGCAGTTTGGGATCAGGCAGTGGGCAGAGTTTGAAAGAATTTTGAGAAACATGAAAGAGAAAGTCTAAATTGCCATGAACAGACTGTTAGTAATCATTTGCACATGACGAGAGAGCTGGTGAGGGCTCGGGAGGAAGAGAACGTATTTTTGGGAAATGGAAGAAGGAAGACTTCATTGCATAAGTTTGAAAAATTGTCTCCTTACAGTCATGCAAAAGGCACAACTTCTAAGTGATGAAACCGTTACATGGCTAAGGAGACTTTCAAGAGAGGCGTTCAAAGTAAAGGTGGAGGGTTAGCGAAGGAGAGGAAGCCCTTCAATAAGATTGATTGACACATTGACGGCAGCAGTAGGCAGTTGGAGATGAGAATGGTGCTAGGAGATAAATTTGTGACAATTTCTGGGTCTGGGTATTTTTTATTAGTTATTATAGAGTCAATTCTGAGTTATAATTACCCCTTAGGTGAAGAGAAGAATTGCCCTACAATATTTGCAAGGCTCGTGACATGTTAGAAGCGGATTGACAGATTTGACTGCTGAAGTGCCCCAGAGTGGTTTCAATTGCCAGTTTTTCAGCTAATAGTTGAATACTTAACTGTTTGTGCCTCAGAGGGCCTCCTAACTCATAGTCATACAAACATGTTAGCATGTTGAGCATGTAAAACTTTGAAATGGTTGAAAAATACCCGTGAAACAAACTGAAACCCAAATGGCTCTAATGTCTTTCTCAATATTCAATCCTGTGATTTGAATTACATTTATATCAATTTAGAATTACATTTGTATCAAATAATCCTGACAATGTTTTTGGTCACATTATAGAATTAGGGTAGAATTAAAAAGTGAAGAAGTAAACCTGGAAGAACATATATATTCAGTGGTTAGTTCTTAGTGGCAACAACCTCTAGGAAAGATCTATCAGCAGGGGTGATTGCTGTTGTTGTTAGGAGCCTTGGAGTTGACTCTAACTCATAGCAACCCTATGAATGATGGACCTTAACATTTCCCTGTCCTGTGTCATTCTCTGATATGTTAAAATACATTCTCCAGCCACTGTGTTCATATCATTGAAGGTCTTCATCTCTTTCACTAACTCTTCACCTTTCTAAGCATGTTATCCTTTTCTAAGGACAGGGAAGAGTTCAGAGGTCATTATACATTGCAGGTGCCTCAATGGTACATAACAACAATAACATATACCATGACAAGTTTGGAAGCAGGAATGACATCCATTTCCTAAACAACATGCCTCCAGAAACTCTAATGATCTTTGATAAACGTTGATAGTTGTAGAAGGGCTTCAGACCTTTGTTCATGAGGTCGCTATGAGTTGTGCTCGACTCACAGGCAATCAAGAATAACCATCCCTCCTAACTATATGTTTAAAATGTGTGAGATGAAGTCCTGCCATACTTACCACTGCTAGCACATTCTCAAAGACATATTTGTTTGTTTGTTTTGTTTTCTTTTGCTGTACCATGGGGTATTCAGTGCTCTTCTCCTTTATTAGCAAGGACTGTTGTTATGGTGTGCCATCAAGTTAGAATCAGCTCACAACTGACTCTCTAGTGGGTTAGGGGGGACAAAAAGATGGGGAGATCTAGTTATTAAACAAGCGTTTACAGTGAAAGATAGGCTGGGCAGAATGAAGCTTGTTGTTGTATACCGCACAGTCAGCACTGACCCACAGCTCACCCTTTTTCAGGTTTTCAGAGGCAGTTAAAAGGACTTTGAAAACCTTATAAACTAGAGGAATGAGGATAGTTATAGTAGTGCAGTGGTAGAGCCCAGATTAGAAGTCAGTTAAAAAACATTGTTTTATGATTGGAGCATGGAATGTATGTAGTTTGAAATTTGGGAAAATAGAAATTATTAAAAACTAAAGAGAACGTATGAATATCAACATACTAGGATTAGTAAGATACGATGGACCAGCTTTGGCCACGTCGAATCAGATAATCATATGATACACTATGCTGGAATGAAAAACAGGGAAAGAATGTTGTTGCTTTCATAGTAAAAAAAAAAAGGTCAATTTCAAGTTCTTTCCTGAAACACAATGTTGTGAGTGAGAGGGTTTTTTGGTAGACTTCCCATTTATACAATTTTTCAATAGTTTTCAAATAAAAGCCAGGCTCAAGTGATGGAACTAAACGCATAGCTTTTTTATAATGAGTTGGGATTTTGAAACCAAATCTTCAATCATAGTCTTCAATCATACCTTGTCAGGTAGCAGAGACGACTATTTGATTATTCTCCACAAGCCAGACTTGTTATTCCAAACTGGGGGGGTTTCCTCATTTTTCCTCCCTTAAAATCTACTTGACAAAGGGAGGTTCTTAGCCTTTTGTTGTGAAAAGATCAGTCTTGAGATTTGAAATGATTCATTGGACCTTCTAAGTGCACATGTATTACACTGACAAATAAATACAATTTGCAATTGATTTTTAAAAAAATTATGTACTTAAAGATTTAGAAGTAACTTTCTAATTCCACAGTTAAGCAAAGTCCACAGGAACCATCTGACTTGCCTAAGGCCAAACAACTAATTTGTGACAAAGCTGGCATTGAAACCCAAGTCTCCTTACCTCAAGCAATATTCCACCTGCATAGGGTAATTGATGAGAGAGTGTGAGCTGTTGCAGCAATTCGCAAGGTCCAGCATGCCCAGAATGCACCCAGTGACTGCTAATCTGTGTAAATTCAGGCAGTGGTAGAAAAAAGGAGACCTTCTTACAACACCACCAAATTCTATTCCAAATACTTGAAATATATTTTTTTTCTATTAGGAGCAGTCTATGTGACGTAAAAATTATACAACTAACACATTTTCTAACTTTTTCCTGACACAATGATCAGTTTCTAAAATTATCTATTATCTATTTGTAACTACGGCTAATTTCATATCTCCCAACTAATAAAGGATACCAATGTGTGGAAGTATGTTTCATCACCAAGTAAAGCCCTTAATGTCTACTTTTCATGCTCTTGTACGTTTGTTTTACTATAGTGCATCTACCACAATTAAAGACAAAGGGATAGGGTTTCTCTAAATTTTATTGAAATTAAATTTTTGGGAGCATTATCCTAGATTCAGGTCCAGCTTAATACAACTTTGCTTGCTGAAATTGAGGAGGACCTGAAGCATTTGCTATAGAAAGTCAAGGACTGTAATCTTCTGTATGGATTGAAACTCAACATCAAGAAGACAAAGATTCTCACCACTGCTGCGCCAATTGGCAACACAGTGGTGGATTGAGAAGAGATTGAGGTTGTTAATAGTTACAGCTTGCTCAACTCCACAATCAACACTCTTGGCACCAGAAGTTAGGAAATCAAAAGATGACTTTTACTGGGAAAATCTGCTCTCAGGGATTTTTTCAGAGTACAGAGAAGCAACGATGTCAGTCTAGAAACTATGGTGCACCTGATCCATGCCATGGTCTTCACAACTATTTGTTATGCACAAGAGTGCTGGACATTGGTTAAGGATGACTGAAGAGGAATCGATGCCTTGGAATTGTGGTGCTAGAGAAGAGTCTTGAACATACCATGGATTGCCAATAAAATAAACGAGTCTGTCTTGGAGAGAGTGAACCCAAGTTTCTCCTTGGAGGCTAGGATTTTGAAGCTCCATCTCACGTACTTTGGGCATGTGGCCAAGAGTGACTGATGCTTCGAGAAGGATATCATGTTTGGAATAGTGAAGGGGCAGCTCAGCAGAGGAAGACCCCAGATGAGTTGGATTGATATAGTAACTAGAGCAATGGCGGTAGCTGTGTCGGAGTCAGTGACACTGGTCAACAATGCTCATGGCAGGCTTCAGGGCTGTTGTACGTCGTGTCGGAGGCCACTCGATGGCACATAACAACAACAACAATGTTACCATTTTTTCCATTTTCAAAACAGTAAAGAAATGAGCATTAAAAGCCAGTTATATGTATTTTTGAGGGGAGTGTTGAGCTTTTGTTTTCTACAATTTCCACAAATTTATCAATCTAGTTCAAAGTTCTGAAAGTACATTCTGAATGTATTTTTCCCAAAAATGTATTATGGTATATACCTCTAAAGATGGGTTCAAAAGCAATAAAAATAGCAATAGATTTCCAAATCTGAAGCCAAAACAAAGGCTTTTAAGGCCAAGAAAGCAGTGCTGACAGGTATCCACAGCAACAAACAAACAAAAAAGGAAAAGAAAATCCATATGTCACTCATCTACCAATGTCCTAAGATGCTGAAACTCAAAAGATAGCCCAATACACCCAGAAAAGCACCTGAGTATAAACACGTTTGACCGTTTTGTCATTATGAAGTTTCCAGTGACCTCTCAGGCAGTCATAAAGAAGATAGAAGATAACAACACATTTTTGTTTATTGTGGATGTCAAGGTCAACAAACACCAGATTTCAGAAGCTGTCAAGAAGCCCTATTGCATTGACGTGGCCAAGGTGAACACTTTGCTCAGATCTGATGGAGAGAAGGTTCAATTTGTCCTTGAATATAATGTTTTGAATGTTGTCAACAAAATTGAGATAATCTAAAATTAGTCCAGCTAAATAATTATAAATACAATTTTTCTTCTTACAAATGAAAAGGAATGCTGGATAAACACAATCAGTGCAGGAAGCTGCTCGATGAATGTTATTGTTATTGCTGATTGCCTTTGAGTCGAGCATGACTCATGGTGACCCTCTGAACAAAAAGCCTGAAGCTCATTTACAACTATCAACATTTATCAAAGTTCATAGAGTTTCTGGAGGCATGTTATTTAGGAAGTGGATGAATAAGAATGACGAGAGAGAGAGAGAGGGAGAGAGGGAGATCTTTTGAGCTATATTGTTGGAAAAGAGTACTAGAGTGTTTGTTCCTTGGAGACAAGAAGAATGAAACTTCATCTCATATATATTTTGGGCATGTTGCTAGATGAGGCGATTACTTGTCAAATCTGAGGGTCAGTGAAAGAGAGGAGGTCCCTCCACCAGATGGATTGGCAGTGACTGCAGTAATGGGCTTAAGTGTGTCAGAGATGATGAGGATGGCACAGGATAAGAAAGAGTTCAGATCTGTGATCTACAGGGTAGACTGTCTTACTTGACTTAACAGCACCTAATAGTAACAACAACAACACAGCCTAGCCTATTTGACATATAAGACTACCTATAACAGGGAGTCTTATGTCTTCTATTAAAGCATTATGTACTTAGTAATGTTTTATCATTACAAATGCAGTATATTTACATGTTATGTGATAGTAAGTTAAATGATCTCTTATCTCAAGCACCAAGATCTTGCTTTAACAGTGAGTTCAGTACTTAGAAAAACATGCTAGCTGTATCAATTTTCATGAAATCATTTATCTTAGCAAAACAGCAATTCCATCATAATAAACAATGTCTGAACTATCTTTTAGCGGCTAGCTTCTTTCAGAATGAATCTAACATTAAGAAAAATGCTATGCTTAATCACATAATGATTTTAATATCAAGCAACAATCTTGAAAATATAAATAATTAATGCCAAGAAATGCTTACTAATATATTCAGTCCATTGAACTAAAACCAACCAGTTATCTTCAAGTGAATTAAACTGCATTGTGACCTCATGTATGTTGAAGTAGATCTAGATGGCCCATACGGGTTTCTGTGACTGATATTTTAAAAATTGCTGCAACTTCCTTTCAAGGTGCCCCTATGGGGACTCAAATCTTTAACTTTCGATGAGCAGCAGAAGATGATGACCATTTACACCACCAAAGAAAACACTCATATAGAAACGTTTTTCCCCCCACGCCAAAGCATTTTCAGTATTCTCATTTGTTATAACCCTCCAGCTCTTTATCCCTATTAATGCTTGGATACCTTTCCCAGATGACCTGCCCACCTTTCCCCATTAGACATTTGGCTCTTTCACATACTAAATTTTGCAGCATCAGTTTATTGCTTCCAGGAAATCAACCTATTTCTATATTAATTACATGGAAATAAATTTAACAGAAGTGTCTCTTTCTTTCTCTCCTCTCTCTCAGTCTTTCACAGCAACCACCCTAAGATTTTCCAGTATATTCTATCTTTGACAAGTTGCCTCTTCGGGTCAGTTTTAATTTTATAGATACAGGTAGATTCTAGCTATTTACAGATTCTTTCCCTCTTGGTTCACAGATTCCTCAGAAACACTAAAATTGGCTGAGTTTATCTGAAAAATAAGAAGTTTTTTTCTTTGGAAATAAAAAAATAAAAACATTCACAGTTGGATTTTTTAAATAAATTCTTATCTGCAAAGTTTCTTAGTAGAATTCATATATGGAAACAGTAGCAACTAAATATAGCACTACTTATCAATATGACATTGTGAAATTAAATGAAGAGATTCAAGGAGCAGGATTTAGGAGGAGGTTGTTGTTGTTGAGTGCCTTTGAGTCAGAACTGACTCAGCTGACTCTGGAGAGGGTTTTCAAAGGCAGTAAATCCCATGGGAACAGGAATATGAAAATTTTAATGGGCTTCCTTTCTAGAGAACAGGACAGATTTTAGTTCTCTGACATATAAAAAAGTAAGATAAAATGAAAAGGATTTGATGTTTGAATAAGACCTGGTAGAAAAAGAGGAAGCACTTTATTGTCTAATATTTCTGTGTCAATGTTGTTTGCATCTTTCTGTAAAACTGACAGTGTGCAGCTAAGGTTCTTTACTTGTGGTGAGAGACCAACCTCAGCAGCCCAAGACTGATTTATACCTATTTTTCTCTGAACATTTAATAATATCTAATGCTAGCTATATATACACCAAGACTCACTGTCAATTCTAAAACCCATTTCAATATCCACATTACACGCATAGACCAGACTCACAGTCATGAAATTTATTAGGAAAGTGAGAATAGGTAACAAGTCAGCTTCAGGAATGACTCAGAATACATGTCTTCTACCTACGTCATTTGTTCCCAACTGTTTTCACAGGCAAGCCTCTCTGTGGTCTCCTACCTCTTGGTTAAGTATTACAAAGCTCTTTAACTCTGTCACTAAGCACCTAAGGGAATACCATTCTGCTAGGCAGCGTCCTGCCCAAGGTACTCAGTTCTCTCATTCTATTGGTTGGCAAGTTTCACCAATATGTGTTTGAAGGCCTCCTGCTCCACCAGTAAGGATCCCCCTTCTCATGCCAGGATGACTCATTTTAAGTCTAGTAGGAATAATAAACTGACCAACCCTGTGGTTAAGTTTTGATATTTACCTATTTACATGGTTTCATGTCATTTACATTATCACTGAGATAATGAATCCCACTGGTGGGCCACAATATTTTATTCTCACCCAAATAATTTTGTGAAAATTAAAAGACCAAGACAGGAATGACCATATAAAATGCTTTTTATATTTTACCTCACTTTCTTCCAAGTATTTTCAAAAACAGTCGTAAATAAGTAAAATTTTAAAACTCCTCATGTTATTTCTGGCTTTCTTTATAGCATGAATACCCTAAAGTGAGAATCAGAAATTACTTAAGTTCCAGGTCTGTTTCATATTAAGTCACCAAAACACAGTACAGAATACAAATATTATCATTGACAAATCTTTCTAAAAGCATCATTTTAAATTCTCTATTGCACTATTTGTTTTTATTAGTACACACAGTGTTTTAAACAGAGTATTTTTGTTCCCTTTCATGGTGTTTTTTTTTTACTTTTTCATAGTTCCTTAGAAATAATCAGGACTGTTTCACATAAGCACAATCAAATGTTCTGGGATTCCCATTCTTCTCGGTCAGCCACAGTTTGTTATGATCCACAGAGTCAAAAGACTGCTTAGTCAATGAAACACAGGTAGACATTCCTCTTGTACTCTCTGCTTTCTTTCAAGATCCATCTAACATTAACTATAATATTCCTAGTCCTATGACCTCTTCTAAACTTAGCCTGCACATCTGCCCATTCTCTGTTGATGTCTTGCTCCAGTCTCTTTTGGAAGATTTTCAGCAGAATGTTGCTTACATGTGATATTAATGATATTGTTCGATAGTTTCCGCACTCTGTTGGGTCATCTTTCTTTGGAATGGGAACAATTATCAATCTCTTAAAGTCAGTTGGCCAGGTGGCTGTCCTCCAGATTTCTTGACACAACTTAGCATATCCAGGGCAGAGTCTGTTTGTTGAAATATGTCATCTGTTGCCAAATCCTGGAGCCTTGTTTTTTGCCAGTTCTTTCAGAGCAGCTTGAACTTCTTCCTTCATCACCACAGGCTCTTGCACATACGTTGTTTCATGGAATTCTTCTGTGTCAGCCAATTCGTACTGGTACAGTGACTGTATACTCCTTCCATCTTCTTTTAATGTTTCTTGGATCATTTAATGTTCTTTCAAAAGTATCCTTAAGTATTGCCACTCATGGCTTGAATTTATTTTTCAACTCCTTCAGCTTAAGAAATGCTGAGGGAGTTCGACTCTTTTGATTTTCTGTCTCTGGCTCTTTGCACATTTCATTATAATACCTTGCTTTGTTTTCCCAACCTGCCCTTTGAAATTTTCTGTTTAACTTCTCAATTTCTTGATTCCTTCCTTTATCTTTGGCTTCTTGGTGCTCTAATGCAATAGTCAGAGTTATATCTGACATCCATCTTGGTCTTTTCTTCCTCTTCTGCCTTTATAATGACCTTTTGCATTCTTCATAGATAATATTCTTGATATCTTCCCACAGCTCATTTTGTCTTCATTCATTGGTGTTTGAGACCTCAAACCTGTTCCTGAAATGGCTTTGAAATTCAAGTGGGATAGACTTAAGGTCAAATTTTGGTTCTTGTGGATTTGATTTCATTTTCTTCAACTTCAGCTTGAATTTGCATATGAGTAGTTGGTGGTCTGTTCCACAATCAGCACCTGGCCTGGTTTTCACAGCTGATATTGAGCTTCTCCAGTGATTCTTTCCACAGATGTAATAGATTCGATTTCTATGCATATCATCAGGTGAAATACATGTGTATAGTTTGCATTTGTTTTTCTTATAAAAAGTGTTTGCAATGAACAAATCATTGAATATACAGAATTCTATCATTCTATCTCCAGGCTCATTTCTGTTACCAAGTCTATGTTTTCCAACTACTGATCCCTCTTCCCTGTTTCCAACTTTTGGATTCCAGTCACTCATTATTATCAATACATCTTGATTGCTTGCTTGATGGATTTCTGTCTGCAAAAGTTGGTACAAATTTTCTATTTCCTCCTCTTTGGTAGCTGTCAGAAGAAAGTAAGGAGACATTACATGGTTCAAAATCCAGAAGGGTGTCTGCCAGGGTTGTATTCTGTCTCCCTACATGCAGAAAAAATCATCTGGGATGTTGTGCTGTATGAGGAGGAATGTGGCATCAGAGTGTAGAAAGATTAATCCACAACCGGCCCTATGCAGATAACATAATCCTGCTTGCTGAAACTGAGAAGGACCTAAACTGCTAAAACGCTTGCTGCATAAGGTCAAGGACTGCAGTCTTCAATAAGGATCAAAGCTCAGTATCAAGAAAGCAAAGATTCTCACCACTGGGCCTATTGGCAGCATCATTATGAATTGTAAAGAGATTGAGATTTTTAACACTTTTAGCTTAGTTGGCTCCACAATTAACACTCTTGGTACCAGCAGCCAGGAAATCAAGGCACAAATTGCATTGGGAAACTCCACTGTCAGAGACTTCTCCAAGGTACTGAAGAGCAGTGATATCAGGCTGGAGAATAAGGTGCACCTGATCCAGGCCATAGTCTTCGCAATTGTTTGTTATGTGTCAGCAAGTTGGACAATAATAAAAAGAGAATTAATGCCTTTAAGCTTTCATGCTGGAGAAGAGTGTTGAACATACCATGGACAGCTAGGAGAACAAACAGGTTTTGTCCTGGAGAGGGTGAAACCAGGCTGCTTCTTGGAGACAAGGATTCTGAAGCTTTGTCTGACATACTTTGGACATGTTACAAGGAGGGCACTGTCCTTGGAGAGACATTATGTTTGGAAGGGTGGAAGGACAGCGTAAGAGAGGATGACCATCGATAAGATGGATCAATTCAGTAACTGGGGTAATGGGAGTAGGTGTGTTAGATACAATAAGGTTGGCACAGGATGGAGCAGGGTTTAGGCCTCTTGTACATAGGGTCACGGTGAGTTGCAAGCGCCTCGACAGCATATAACAACAACATTACATCTCAACTCTATGAACTTTGATAAATGATGATAGTTATGGAAAGGCTCATAGGGTCGCTATAACAGTAGTGCTCAACTCGATGGCAATCAACACAAACAACAGCTTATATTAAGAAACTTTCAGTCTAAATCTATCATCAACATTTAGTTAAGTTATTTATTCATCCACTCATAAAATATTCAGTCATTTTCTCCCAGTCATGACTTATAAATTAGGCACGAATTTAAAAACAATTGTAAAGAATTCATATCAGAAATTAAAATGCAAAAATTTTCCCTAGGAATTAAATGCACAGAAGTTATGCTACAAGACTAGAAATAGGTAGGCATTCATGGGACAGAAAAAAAATCCATGATCCATGCTCAAATGAATTGTTATGGAATCATAACACGACAGTTAATATCCCGCAGGGAAAAACATTAAATGCATTTACAATACTTTAATGCATTAGAGTAACAATTTTGAATGTAATTTTTATCATACAGTAAGTTAACCAATTTAAAGCTAGGATAATTTTAAGAGATGATCTGTAGGGAAAGCCTTGACCAAGACCCAAGAGTATTTTTTATCTACTGTATGAAAAAAGAGTCTTAAGGATACCTTAATATTATCTAGGTTCAATTGAAGAATTTTAAACATTTACGTTTTTAAAATAAATTAAATATACATACAAACTTTTTTGGCAAATGAACACTTCAAAAACTTTTCATTCTAGTGATGTACATTCTGAGTAAGCATAAGAAAATTTCAAATTCCTTTTATGATCAATATGTGTTATCATTTATTTATTAATTATAGAATCATTTATTGAATAGCTACTATAGGATTTTTTCTGAGGAGTAATTATCTTTAATAAAACATTATTCTTAATATTATATAGACTAATTTTTCAATGTCCACTTTAGAATTTGAATTTACCAATAAGAAAATGGAAAAAAATTCTACATGTCTAAGAAAAATTAGGTCAAAAATATGTTGGTCAACTGTCTGGATTACTTTTTAGCTAGGATTTTGTTATTAATTTTCTAAGTGCTATAATGTTATTTCTTTCTAATATAAAACTTAGGCAAATGAAATAAAACACTGCCTAGTCATACTTTTTGATAAGTTTTGATATGTTTTAACCTATTTTTGCAATCACAGGATTAATAACCCATCTAATAATGAGTATTCCTATTTCACAGTCTAGTTTACCAGACATATTGTTGTTTAGTACTGGTCCCTGCTTCCTGATAACTTGTCCAAATTACTCAGCACTGAGACTCATCCTTACTTCTAGGGAATGTTTATCAAACATTTTTCACAACAGATTTTTTTCATTCTTCTTACATTTCTTAGGAGGAGGATTATATGAAAAAGAAAATTACCTGAAATTAAAGGAAGACTTATTAACAATCAACAGTACAATCTTGCTTATAGAAAATGGAAAGACTTGAATCACTTGCTAATGAAGTGCAAAGATTCTAACTTCAGTATGTATTACATCTCAACATTCAAAAAATTCTCAAAATAGGACCAATAGGCAACATCACAATAAACAAACTAAAAGTTAAAGACTTTTTTTTTTTTTTGTTAAAGACATTTTTCATTTAGATTCATAATACTCAAGGAAGTAACAGTCAAGGAATAAAACCATTTATTACTCTGAGTAAATTTGTGGCAGATGGCTTGTTTTAAAGTGTTAAAAATCAAAGACAACACTTTGAAGAACATCATGTGTCTGGCCAAAATCAGAGTATGTTAGTTGTTTCCCATGCATGCAAAAACACTATAAAAGAAATAAAGAGACTTTAAGGAGAATTTATGCTTTTGATGAGGTGAAGAACATTTAAGGAAAAATATGAACCAATTTGTACAGATAGAATTCTCTTTAGAAGCCCAGATGAGAAGACTTTGTGTCATGACTGTTAGACATGTTATCAAGAGGATCTAGTCCTCCTAGAAAGACATCATGCTCGGTAGAGGGGCTTTAGGGAGTTGCATTGCTAACGGAGAGGTTAACTCTCTGGTGGTTGAAAATTACCATCAGCTCTTCCAGTGGAAGATGGACAATCTCCTTCTTGACTACTACAGCCCTGGAACACCCTTTCAGGTTTAGCTATAAGTTGGTTCTGATTTGTTAGCATTGAACACCAGTTAGAGCTTGAACTAGGAGTTCTAGTGATATGATGTGAAGTGTGGTGAACTGCTCCTTGGGTGACACCTCTTCACAGTCTTCTGTAAAGTCTTCGGTACGGACAGTCTTTTGTAAAGATTTACAGCCTTGGACCCAATGGACGATCTTTGAAAGTTGTAATTAATTCAGTAACTACAGCAATTAAATAAAGTTGAGACACAAAATATCAGTAACTTCCTTAAGTGTGATGTATAAAAACCTAGGAAGGCTAAATGTGACATCCATGTCTGGATCACTCAGCTATATTGTCTTCATAATCCTTAAAGTGGTCCAGAGAGGCAAAGGAAAATAGTCCGTAGGGATTTTATGATTGTAATTTTAACTGAATGTTTATTTTATAAATTGTGTCCGCTGCTATTATTTGCTTTCTTCTTCTCTTCCTCCTCCACCTCCTCCTTTTCAGCAATACATGCTTGTTTTAATCCGTCAGTGCTTGGATCTAATGTTTAAGATTTATTTTAAATATTGTGTTGAAGTGAATCTCCGTTCAAGAGTTCAAACTTTGTCCTGGAGTATTTTTCCTGTCAATATATTTCTTGACACTTAAAAAAGATCACAAGTAAGTACTTCCTAGATACCATTCATACACAATTACCCAGGCAATGTACTCAAACAGAATTCTTACAAAGGTTTGTGTTGTGAAATGTTGAACTACATCTGGATTTCCAAAAGAACAAACAGATGTACTTGGAGAAGGTGCAGCCAGAGTATTCCTGGGAAGCAAGGATGGTGAAGTTTGTTACTTTGGGCATGTAGTGAGGAAAGCCTATGGAAGCACAAGGAAGTGGAATACAAATGTCTGGGATCATCCTGGACACTGATTATCATAATTATTAACCCTCTATTAACAGAAGTTTAAAAAACACTTTTTCTGCGTTAAGATCATTGATTGAGGTTTCCCATTTCCTTGACCAAGGCACTTGATACCATTGTTCCTGCCATCCCACCTCCTACATGATCTTTTATCTCATGATTAAAAATCTAAGAACGGAGTTCCTAATTGCTCACTGGAAAGTATCTTTATTCATTTTATTCTTATCTGTCTTTGAGAGATGGAAATATGACCCTTCAATGTCCTACAAAAATTGTATATACAAAATACTAACAATAAAAATGACCCAAAAAGTAACGAATGTTGTTTGTTGTATCCCAAATACATCCTAAATCAGGGGTACCTGTAAATTGTACACTGGGTAATAAAAACGCCATCCACAGTACATAGCTCCATTATTTTATTTGTGTTGTCTCTGATAAAGTGCATTATTCCCTCTTCCCTCAGTCTGAAAATTCTTGTTATTGAAAGTGCAATCCAAAGTCTATCTTTGTCAAGAAACTTCCCTTCTCCTTACAGTGTTCAGTTTAGATTTTTCTGAATCCTGGCTATGTTTTCTAAGGACTCCCTATATGTAAATTGTCTTGATAGGCAAGGTTTCAATCTGATGTTCATAGGGCCTCTGTGAATTGCAGTTATCTCATTGCACCCAACAATAAAAATATCTAATATTTAAGGGTACTTACCAACATAAGCATCACTTCAGCACCTGAATGCAAATGAAAGGTTCTAGCCTACCAGTGACTATAGTGCAGAAAAGACTGGGCAATTTATTCCTATAAATTTTCCAGTCTAGGAAACTCTATAGAATAGTTTTACTCTGTTTCTATAACTCAAAACTCACTGTTTTTGCATTGAGTCCAACACATAACATAACCCTCTGTCAGATTTCCAAGGCTCTACATCTATAAGGAAGTAGATTCCTGTTCCAGAGTTTCCTCATTAATCCAAATTGACTGAGTGGTACACAACAACCTCTCACATTCTAGGTTTTATAGCTCTTCTATATCTTCTAATCCTCATAACATGATGAGGTGACTTTGTGAAACTTATTTTTAATTACTTTCAGTGACTGTACCACCGTCAAGTCTGAACAGACTCATAGCTGACACTCTAGGGGATTTTCAGAGGCAGTTTAATCACGTGAGAGGAGATTGCTCATATTTTTTTTCCATGGAGCAACTGGTGGATTTGAACCTCATGCTTTTGAGATTGCTCCTTACCACTACGCCACCAGAGCTACTTAGCAGAGTCTATATAAGACACACATAAAATATTTGATCAAATTGTTGTTGTTGATTGCCTTCGAGCTGAGCACGGCTCATAGTGGCTCTATGAACAAAAGGCCTGTAGTCCCTCATTGACATTTATCAAATTCCATAGATTTTCAGAGGCATGTTATTTAGGAAGTGGATGCCACTCCTGTTTAGAAAGCAAGTATTTAATTTAATGCACCCAATATTAAGTGTTCAGGTCTTTCCTTCATAGGGTCACTATGAGTTGTCTACACTTAACAACGCTTAACACTTGACAGCACTTAACACCACCACCACCACCAATATAAAATAAGTGGAAAAGGAAAAGCAGATAAATTACTTTCAATGTGATTGTGTTTTTATAGCTGCTGTCAATTCCCAATTACTTGCTCCAGTTAATGGACAGGTTAGTGGATCATTAATGTTCAAACGTAGATTTGGTTATAATTCTGAATGGACATCAACACCTTTTATTGTAAATAACATTACTGAAATATCCTTTAATGCTATACCCATGAGTAAGAAATAGTCGTTGAATGCAATGGAGAGCAGATAATAGTGTTAATTCTTTCCTTTTTATTCTCCATAGCATATTTTCTAAGTGAGACTTTTCAATTGGTAAACTAATTTAGAGCTTCTGAATTAGAAGTAGAGTCAATTTCAATTTAACTGTAAGGTTTCAGCTTCGTTATTATCATAAAAAGCATACAAACAAAACTAGAATAACCTTTTGAGTATATTTGAGTTTTAATGAGCCCATAACATGATAGGCATGTTAGAAGGAAGGTGAGTAGATATTATTTCCTCATTTTCCACTTTCTGACTTTAATGCTTTTCTAATTGAATGAACTTAAAATATACTATAAGATATAATTTTGTACTTATCTCTAGAGAGAAAAAAATAGCAGGAGGTAAAACTGAATCAAATTCGTTAAATAGGCACTGCCTTAAGTTTATAGAATTTAGTTTTCAGTTTCAGGCAAAATTTAGTAACAATATTATTGGCAGAAATGTAATACTGGTGTTTCAATATATAATTTAGCGTACATATCTGAGGGCTATCCTATTTTTTAATTATTTTTTGAGTGAAAGTTTACAAATCATTTTTATTTTCATTCAATCATTTATACATCTTTTATTTTATAATATTAATTTTCATTTATTAATTCAATTTTTTACACTGTCCCATCAAAACCATATCGTAGAATGCCTTTCCCATCACTTAATTTATAACATCTAACAACGACATTATATCACTCGAGTTAAACCATTCTGAAAGAGCACTATTAACAAAAATGTATATGTGAAACTACCTACAGAGAATATTACAATCTCTCTTAAAAACAATACAAAAAACACACACAAAGAAATTCATACTACTGTCTAGAGGGAAATGACTCCTACATGAACCTGCAGTGGATTTTCAGGAGAATGTAAATCACATTGAAGGAATATTGGCCTCATTTCTCTTGTAAAACGGAGGGTGGATTTGAGCCAATTTGTCTTTAGGTTGGTTGCATGATTCCTTATCCATTATGCTACCAGAGTTCTTTATCAGACAATACCCGGTCACTTCCAAGAAATGGAGAAGATGTTTGATAACTGAGTTTAAACACTCCTTTTTTAAATTCTCAGCTAAAAATAATAATGTGGTTATTGTTGTGCACAGTTGAATACAATATTGACTCATAGTTGATCTTGTCATTGGTTTTTCGAGGCAGTAATGTGCATGGGGAAAGACTGCCCATTTTTGTACCACAGAGCAGTTGGTAGATTAAATCAGAGTCTCTTTGGCTTAGCAGTATGGTTCCTTACCACTGAGACACCAGAGCGCCTGCAATAATAATAGATTTCATAATTATATAAGACTATGAGTTTATCAAACCAAAAGCATTGTAAGAATATAGGCTCTTGTTGTTGTCAAGTGCCCTTTATATGAATATTTAATTTCCAGGTATTAAAAGAATTCTAGTGGGAATTTGGAAGATTTTTTTCTGATTTTATAAAAATAGCTAATGATTTTTTTTATTTGGTTAAGTAAGTAAGCAAGGAAATTTGTCTTAGAGCATCAAAAAGAAGACTTTATAGACTAATTTAGACAAGCTAGGGCTAAAAAACTGTTTTTAATCTTCTACGTAAATGTATCACTGTGCACTTTTTCTTAACTGCTTATGTATGTAATAAAACTTATATCACTTAAAAGCAGTCTGCTTTTTCTTCTTAGCTAGTTCACTGCAAAATGCTAGGAATTTTTAAAATTTTACTTAAAATTCAATGAGGATTCATTTTTTATTATGCCCCAAGCTGACTCTATTTGGAATTCCCTATCATGGTTTTGGAGGATTACAGCATAATTTTTGCCTAATCTCCAAACTTTTGTGCAATTTAAAACTTCAAATACAATGAGATCATAGAATTTACTTTCCAAACTAATAGGTAACTTGGAAAAAAGAGAGAACATGAATGATTCAATGATAACAAATCAAATTAGATTGCAGCTCAGAATATAGGGAATTTCAGTCTCAATATGGTGTAACAACGTGAAATGCTGGCTCATTTGAGGTATCATTCTGAGCTCTGGGCAGCAAGTAAATACATACTTTATATATTTATAATATCTCTTCTTTTTCAGCTTAAAGAGTATGATATTAACTGTTGTTATTACACACCTGTGGCCCTCAGGCCTGGTTTAAATTGTTTTTTTTTGTCAAACATTCTTCTAAGAGATATAGCCCTGCTCTGTCCATTTACTGTATAGAGATAACTTGTGGTTGCTGTGATACCAAACACTGTGACACTGATGTGTCGAATGTCCTAATGGTTACCCATGGTGGACAGTGTTTGGTTGTGCTCCCCGAGTAGAACAAGCTTGGAAGCAGGAGTATCATCCACTTCCAAAATAACTTGCCTCTGGAAACTCTGTGAACATGGTGAAATGATGAAAGTTGTACGAGTGTTCAGGTCATTCGTTCATAGGGTCACTGTAAGTCATCTTCAACTTAGCGACACTTAACAACAACAACAGCAACAATGAAAATTACTTTGCATGTACTAATGTGTATTAAGAGCTCTGTTGACCTAGTGGGTGAGGAATTGTAGTGCTAATGCAAAGGCTGGCAGTTCAAATCTCTCAACAGCTCTGTGAAAAAGATGAATAATATATTTCTGTAAGATTTATAGGCTCAGAAAACCTGCCACATGGTCAGCTCTGAACCAATAACATGTATTCTGCCTCTGGCAGAAAGGGTATGATGTTTATGAAACAATTTATATTATTTATTTATGGTGTGGTTTGTGGGTTTTTTCCCCTAATGGCTTCGGGGCTGTTGGGAAATCAGGTAAATGCTCTGAGAATGATGCAGAGTTCTCCTGCTGTCTTACAGTCCTGACATAGTGACAGGGCAGGACTTGGAGTCCAGCAATGTATACCGCTCTTCACCTATCAAATACGAAATTCTCTGATTTTAAAATTTATAATAATAAGAAAACATCTACTGTTCAATTATTTTTACAGGGGAATGACATATGCATAGTAGTAATGAAGGCTGGGCTGTGAACTGAGAGAATAAATGGGCTGTGTTGGTTAAGGTTATTTATCAATTTTCCTGGGCTGTGATTCTAAATGGTTTGCAAGTCGCGTGACAGCTTGCCACTTATGTAATGACGTAATTTGGAAGCACGTAACTAGCCTCCATTTTGTTATCTGATGTGATTATCTTCCACTTTCTCATAAAGATGATTTTTGCAAAATGATTAGGTGTTCGAAATCTAACCATATACATAATGGAAAAGTCAGTGTATTTAAAATTCAGTTCACAAATAACGTAAGCAACACACATTAATGCAATTTATAAGACTGTAAAATAAATACCACCTATACACCATTAGAAGCATCTGATAACCTAGTGATGTGCAAGGATTTGCACTGGGAACTCAAAGGTAGACACTTAGAATACATCATCTGCTCTGTGGAAGAAAGATGGACAATCTCATCTCATGGGATTTGCAGCTACTGAAAACCTGACAGAATGATCAGCCATGAGGTGCTTCAGAGTGATGGCACATAACAACAATACCACTACATAAGAATTCTAACAAAAGTATGACAAAGATGCTACTTTAAATTGTTTGTTGTTGCTGTTGTTACCTGCTGTTGAGTTAAACCCGACTCATAGATAACTCTACAGAAGGTTTTCATAGGCTGAATTCAAACTGCTCGTGTTTCAGCAACAGCACAACTCCTTACCCAACAGGTCACCAGACCTTCCTATTTTAAGTAGTATAACTAATTTGGAATTAATTTGCAAAAATAATTTTGAAATCATATATAACAACAAGCATTTTGAAACAGTTGTTATCCAAGGAAAAGAAACCAGAATAGGTACACTTTTTAAGTATGTTGGGACAATTATATTTACACATTATGTAAAATAAAGATGATGAACTAAATAGTGCCTGCTTTTCCTGCAGTGCAAACAAGCTCCAACTCAAGCAGCAATGTTGAGATGAAAGAATAAAATCTGTTTTAACAGCAAGAGAAAGGGCAACATTTAATCAATGTTCAGATAAAATGTTGAATGACAAAAAGAACTGCTGTGATTTGAGGAAAATTAATGGAGAATTATACAATTATACAACATAGATCCTGGTCACTTGTAAGCCAAGGAAAGATAGACTTTGCCAAGTAAGAGATGGAAATTATATAGCATGTATTATGCATTGATCCTTTAAAGCAAAAAAGTAAAGGGTGGCCTCAAATAATAAAGTTGTTGTTGTTTGTTGTTTGGTGCCGTCGAGTTGCAGATGACTCATAGCGATCCTACGAACAAAAGGCCTGGGCATTGTTCATAGAGTTTCCGGAGGCAAGCCATTTTGGAAGTGGATGCTGCTCCTACTTCCAGGCTTGCCTTAGCAAACACTGTCCACCATGGGTGACCATTACCATGTTTGGCACATCAGTGTCACAGTGTTCAGCATCACTGCAACCACGAGTTACCTCTGTACAGCAATGCACAGACCAGTGCTATACCACTTGATAAAGTACTAAATGTGTTTTTCTGGATAGAAAATGACTTAAATGTTTTGACAACCCCTTAAAAAGCTGGGTATTATAGAACTGGCAAAAGACCATCTACTATAAATAGTTAAAGATAAGTATTAAAATGAAGCGAATTAAGACATTTGTATTTCATTAATCCTATCATTTAAGCATTTTATAATAAAAATATAAGATTCATTTTGACAGTTTTGAATAGACTTTGACTTTTACCATGAAAATGTAGTTATTTCTTAATATTCTTCTCCAAAGCAATGGAAATGACAAGAAGCAAACATACTATGTCATCATTGTAAATTAGATCCTAAGAGAAAGTTAGTAACAGAGTATAGATATAAAGAAGAGGAAATAAAAAAATTAGGGTTACAAACCTGAGAAAAATTTCACTTGCCTCTCAAAATTACACGCATATCATGGGATATCAATTCTACTTTTAAAAACAACACTACAGCTTAAAGGAATCAATTTTCCTTCTGTCATCCCTAGTCATTGTCTAGCTCTCTGATGCATAGCAAGTGATTGCAAAGAACGTGGCCAGTATCAGGCGCAACTTAGTCTCCAGACTGACATCATTGCTCTTCAGTGCTTTGGAGAGATATCTGACAGCAGACTTTCCCAACGCAATGTCTTTTAATTTCCTGGCTGTTTGTGTCAAGAGTGTTGATTGTGGAGCCAATCAAACTAAAGCTGTGAACAATCACAATCTCTTCACCATCCACCATGATGTTGCCAATCGACCCAGTGGTGAGAGTCTTTTTTTCTCCCGATATTGTGTCTCAGTCAATATTAAAGGCTGCAGTCCTTGACCTTCTGCAGCAAGCCGACGCAGTGGTGAGAGTCTTTTTTTTTCCGATATTGACCCTCAGTCCATATTAAAGGCTGCAGTCCTTGACCCTTCATGTCCTCATCAGTTTCAGCAAGCAGAGTTGTGTGCATAATGCAGATTGTTGATAAGTCTTCCTCCAATCCTAATGCCATATTTCTCCTCATACAGCCCAACCTCCTGGATAATATCAACTATATCTCTATCTATGTATCTTTTGTATATACCTATTGTATGCATCACTTTGATTTCTTTAAATTTGGTCATCCTTTACTCAAGGTAAAGTCCCTACTTCACAATCTTCATATTTAATTTTCTATAATAAATTTTTAATTTGTGTGAGTTTTGGTTTAATGCATTTGATGGGTAAATTACTTTGAAGAGTGATGTCCCTTGGTTTTGAAAACCATCATATATCAGTGTTTTTATTTCATCTCCCTTTTTTTCTGTTCTTTCCTTATGGAATAATAAATTTTAGAAAAGAAAATGTTCACAGTGTTTGTGTGCAAAATCCACTGCAAAGGCTCAAAACACATTTATGTTTGTGTGTGTGTTGTTAGGTGTTATTGATTCTACATGAACCATAGCGACCCTATAAACAACAGATCTGAACACCTTTCTAGCCTGTGTCATTCTCATACTTCCTGATTCACTAGAGCCAAGTGCAGCAGTCAACGTGTCATCCACCTGGTTGAAGGTCTTCCTTTCTACACCAATCCTCCACCTTTCCAAAAATGCTGTCCCTCACAAAGGAATAGCCTTTGATAGCAATATGTTAGATTTGCTCAGAATATGTTAGATTCCGCTTCCCTGTCCTAACCTCCAAGGAGCACTCTTGAATACATTTTCTCCAAGACCTTTTTAGTTTGTTCTTTTTTCCGTTTAGAAGATACTCAGTACTCTTCTCCCACATCACAATTCTAGGGCATTAACTATTCTTCTGTCATCCTTATTCATTGTATATCTCTCAGATTCTCAGTAATTGACCAGAAAGACCATGGCCTGAATCAGACTCATCTTAGTCCTCAAAATGACATCATTGGAGAGGTCCCTGACTACAGACTTTCCCTGTGCAAAGTGTCTCCTGACTTCCTGACTGCTGATACCAAGGTGTTGATCATGGATCCAAATAAGATGAAATTGTTGACAACTTCAAACTTTTCTCCATCTATCATGATGCTGCCTATCAGTTTAATGACATTTTTTTCTTGACATAGAGATGCAATCGCTGTTGAAGATTGTATTCTTTTATCTTCTACAACAAGTGTTTGAAGTCTTCGTCACTTTCAGCAAGTAAAGTTGTGTCATCTGCATAATATAGCTTATTGATGAGTCTTCCTCTAATTTTGATGTCACATCCTTCTTCATAGATTCCAGCTTCTGGAATAATTTGCTCAGTGCACAGATTAAATAGATGTTGAGAGACTATGCAATTCTGACTCATGCTTTTCTTATTTTTAAGCCATGCAATGCTCCCCAGCTCTGTTTTCACAAAAGCCTCTTGGTCTTAGCATGAACACAATTAAATGTTCTGGGATTCTCATTCTTCTCAAAGTTACTCATAACTTCTGATCCACTCAGTTAAATGTCTTTTCATAGTCAATAAAGCACAAATATAAATTTTTCTGGTGTTCTTTACTTTCAACCAGGGTCCATCTAACATCAGCAGTTATATCTCTGGTGCCACAGCCTCTTCCAAAGATTGCTTGACCTTCTGGCAGTTCCCTACCTCTGTACTGCTCTAGTCATTCTTGAATGATCTTCAGCAGTATTTTGCATGCATGTAACATTAATGATATTGCTCGATATTTCCACATTCTGCTGGAATATATAGTCATAGATGTGTGTGTACACACACACACACACACACACATACACATCTATAGCTATATATAGGGTGATCTGGTGGTCTGTGGTAAGAAACTATTCTGAAATCCTGAGGCATGTAGTTCAAATCCACCAGCTGTTCCATGAACAATCTCCTCCCATGTGACTAATTGCCTCTGAAAACCTGCTGGAGAGGAAAGCTTTGGGTTAGTTCCAACTCAATGACACACAACTAGATTACATACCCACACACATACACACACACCCCCCTATGGGAATATGTAAATGTTTTATGACATATGTGCATATACATTTGTATGTATATGTATATGTGAGTGTGTGTATATAATTTTGCCCAACAATATTTTCCATTCAAGTTTACAGAAATCCTAAAGATAAAGTTAGTATATATAATATTTCCACATAGGATTATTAAATAATCTCTCTATTTACAGTCCCATGATTCATTACTACTCTTATTTTGTTTGGATATTCCGTGTCAAGAATTTCTGGGATTGTGCAATACTAACATTCACCTTCCTGATAAAATCACATTCCTCATTCTCTGACCTAGTCTTTAGGCTACAATTATTTTTCTTTCTGCCCATTAGATAGCTGGGGTTGTTTTTTTAAAAATCGGTAATTGATATTTTCTTTTCATTCTCTTCTTATTTAAAGTTTTAATACATTTTTATATCTTTATTCTAATTTAAGTGACATTTTTGCTGAAAGGAGATAAATAAACTTACTCAATTTCCCTATACTAATCTATACTAGCAGCTTCAGAGCATATCTGAAAAATCCAAACTGGGAAGAGTACACTCTCTGGTTTCTGCTTTATAAAAATAAACAACGGAAGTTATCAAAGTTATATAGTTAAATACTATATTGAAATATAGAAAGGTTTGAGAATACACAAATTGACCTCACTCTAAGAGCTTATTCTAAGAGCTTGTCTTATCCCTCATCTATAAATTGCACTTCCTTACAGAGGGACATCTAGTGGTAAGAAGCTGCACTGCAATCCCAACGGCACAATGTTCAACTCCACCAGCTTCTCTGTAAGAGATCGATGGGCAATCTCTTCCATAAAACTTACTACTTCTGAAAAGCCACTGAAGGATCAGCTATGGGTTGGTTCTGATTCAGTGATACACAGCAACAACAACAACAACATGGAGGCAGATAGTTCTGGTACGGTACTCTGTAGGGAGTTGTACTACTAATTCCATGGTCATTATATAATGACAGTTAAAATCCACCAAATGGGCAACTTCCTCTTAAGTGATTCATAGTCTTGAAAACCCACTGGAGGGTCATCTAAGAGTTAATGCCAACTTAAAAGTTATGAATGAAAAAAAAGTTATGAATGAGAGTTTATAGAGGCAACATTAATATGCTATTACAGACTTAAATTAGGTCTGTAATGAAATATAATTACATTTTTTATTATTATTTATATGCATTTTAACAATACAAAGTATAAAATTTGGGGCTTTTAAAAAATGTTTTACCTGAGTACAGAGTGAATTCTTTCTGTTAATGGAATCTATGGATACTACTAAAGACCTCTGAGATCTTTCCCTAATGTCTGAAATAAGGCTCTAAATCCATTGCCATCACAACTTTGCCATCAGAAAGAAATGATAGAGGTAAATCATTGCTTCCCCCCTGCCCCAGTTTGTTACTGAAATAATGGAAGAGCATGCTGGGCCTGAATTAGGGTGCTCAGGGAGGAATGGATTGATTTGGCCTAGTAAGAAGATATGCTTCTCAGAGAAATTCCCACACTTATTTGGTATGCAGTAAAGTGTGGGATGCAAAAGAACTGTGATAAAATTAATGGCTTAAAAAATTTTGAGAGCAGAAAAAAACCATTAACCATTATGTTCAAAAACAAAATAACAACATGCTTCAACCTTTCTTATTTTGGTATGAAGGAACAAATAATGTGTTAGGAATAACAACACATGTCTTACCATTTTATAAACTAATAAAAATTAATATCATCATTTATTAAATTTCTCTACAACTTTTCATATATAGAGGTAGACAGATAAAACTCCTTGGTGTCAAGTTGGAACCAACTCATAATTGACCTTTCAAAAGGTTTTGAGAGAGTAAGGTGCACTTTATCCAGGCCGTGGTCTTCACAATTACTTGCAATGCGTCAGAGAGCTGGGCTATAACTACGGATGACAGAGAATTGCTCCCTTTGTGTGGCAGTGCTGGAGAGAAGTCTTGAACATATGTCATTAACCACCAAGAAAACAAACAGATCTATCTTGGAGAGGGTGAAAGCAAGGAGGGTGAAACCAAGTTTCTCCTTGGAGACTAGGATTTGAAGCACAGTCTCACATACTTTGGGGATGTGGCTAGGAGGGACCAGTCCTTGGAGAAGGATATCATGCTCAGAATGATGGAAGGACATTGCAGGAGAGGAAGACCTGGATGAGATGGATTGACATAATAACTGGGACAATTGGGGGGGGGGAGGTGCGTCAGAGTCAGTGAGACTGGCTCAGGATAGGGCAGGCTTCAGAACTGTTGTATATAGGGTCATTATGAGTTGCAGACAACTCAACAGCACATATAAACAAGAACAAATCACATGGAAGGAGAGTGCCTATATCTCTTGCAGGGAAAACTAAGAGAGTTGAATTAGCAGTACAACTCCTTACCAACTATGACACAAGAGCTCATATTACAGATATGTATTAAAAATCTCATTACCATTGAGTAAGAACTGATTCTTTGCTTATTCTCCGTTGAGTTTCAAGAACTATGAATCCTGCAGGAGATGTCCACTTTCTCATGTAGAGGCGTTTCTGGTGGATTTGAACCACAAGAGTGGTATAGCATAATTGGGTTAGCAGCATAATTCCTTGCAAACTAGGCCACTAGTTTTGTTGTTGGGTATCATTAAGTCAACCAAGATTCATAATGACCCTCTGAACAGCAGATTTAAACCTTGACCTGTCGTGTTTCATCCTTACAATCTCTGATATCCTCAGGTACATTAGTACAATCCTCTAAGGCTCCGTTATAAAGATATATATATCTATATTGATATATCATTTATCTCTCTCTCTCTCTCTGTAATATTATAGATATAGATACACACACACACACACACACGCGCGCGCGCGTTGTTGTTGTTATGTGCTGTCGAGTCAGTTGTGACTCATAGGGACCCTATATACAACAGTCCTAAACCCTCCTCTATACTGTGGCAATCTTACTGTCTCTGACACAGCTACCCCCATGACCCTAGTCACTGAATCAATCCATCTCATTGAGGGACTTCCTCTCTTGCAGTGCCCCTCCACCCTCTCAAGCATGACGCCCGTCTCCAAGGACTGGTACTGCCTTGCAACATGTGCAAAATATGTGAGAAGAAGCCTCAGAATCCTTGCCTCCAAGGAGCAGCATGGTCTCACCCTTTCTAGGATGAAAACTTGTTTGTTCTCCTAAGAGTCCACCGCATATTTAATACTTTTCTCCAGCACCACAGTTCGAAGGAATCAAATCTCCTATCCCTAGTCATTGTCCAGCTCTCTGATGCATGGCAATTAATTGCAAAGACCAGGGCCTGGATCAGGGGCATCTTAGTCTCCAGACTGACATTGCTTTTCAGTCGATTGAGAGCATTATCATAGATAATGAAGAGACTGAGATTGTTAACATCTTTCCTTTGCTTGGCTCCACAATCAACACTCTTGGTACCTGCAGCCAGGAAATTAAAAGATGAATTGCATTAGGAAAGTCAGCTGTTCAGGACCTCTCCAGAGTACTGAAAAGCAGTAATGTGAATCTGGAGACTAAGGTGCACCTGATCCAGGCTTCGCAATTGCTTGCTATGCATCAGAGAGCTGGTATTTTATGATTCCTTAAAAAAAGGAAAACAGATGAAGACAATCTTGTTATTTGTCTTAGAGTCAGAAGTGATTTCTAGCTGATTTTCTAGCAAGTTTTCAGAGACTGTAAATGTATCATAGGAGATTACCTATCTTTCCTTCACAGAGTAGCTACTGAGGGTTTAAACCATCTATCTTCCTTTGGGTTTGCAGGCCATGGAAGATATTTCATGATCCTTCATATTAATAAACATTGAAGTAGTCATAATTAACACTCTGATTAGAAATGCCTGAATTACAGAGCTTTCCTACGCTTCCCCTGACCCCCATTTACCATTTTCCTTTCTTTGGAATAATAACCAATTTAGGAAGAATACCATGGAAGAAAATGTCAGAATGATGATAAAACCCAACTTTAGGATTGACATCTCAATATCTTAAAAATTTCAACCTCAAAAAAAAATTAAAAAATAAATTTCAACCTCCAGAAGGAAGATGATTCTTCACCCTAAAGGACACAGTTATGTTGTTATATTACCACCAGATAATGATTCTCTTATGGTCACCCAGACAATTTATTGTATGGCCACTCATAAAATTTGTACTCAAATTGTATAGCAATATTCTGTTTTTGTTTCTACTTTTAATAATGATCCTTGATTTTGAGAGCTTGTTGTAGTTGTTGTGTGCTATCAAGTCGGAAACCCATAGCTGACCTTCTATTGGGTTTTTGGAGGCAACAAGTCCTCTGGGAAGAGATTGCCCGTCTTCCTCCTGTGGAGTAGCTGGTAGATTTGAACCCTGTGCATTTAGGTTGGAAGCCCAGCTCCTTACCATTAAGCTATCAAGAGCTCCTATTTGAGAGTTTGAGAGTGTACAGTACTCTCACCATTTATTTAAATCTAAATAAATTAAATTCTGATTGCTACTTGACAAATAGAAGTACTTATCCAAATCCACATTTGATCCCAAATTCTCTACTCCCACAGATCTAATAAATAAGTAAACGTCTGCTTTGTTGGTTACCTCTCTGGAGACTAAGGCGCGTCTGATACAGGCCATGGTCTTCACAATCACCTGTTATGCATCAGAGAGTTGGACAATGACCAAGGAGGATAGAAGGAGAATTGATGACTTTGAGCTGTGGTGCTGGAGAAGAGTATTGAGAATACCATGGACTGCTAGGAAAACAAACAGATTTGTCCTGGAAAGGGTTAAACCGGGTGGCTCCTTGGAGGCAAGGATTCTGAGGCTCCATCTAACTCACTTTGGACATGTAGTGAGGAGAGACCGGTCCTTAGAGAGGGACATCATGCTTGGGAGGGTGGAGGGACGGCGCAGGAGAGGAAGGCCCTCTATGAGGTGGATTGATTCAGTGACTGGGATAATTGGGATGGGAGTGTCAGAGACAGTGTGATTGGCACAGGACAGAGCGGAGTTTAGGGCTGTTGTACATAGGGTCGCTATGAGTCGCAGGCGACTCGACGGCACATAACAACAACAACAACAACAACAACATTAGAGTATCAGGAGGCCATTCTATTTCACCTAGGAAAGGTCAGAGTCAAGACTTAACAACAAAGTATATAGGCTTAAAGAAAACAAACTGCAAAACTACCAGATGAATGTTTTAAATGGCACTGAAAATGAAATCCCTTTCTTGGGAAGTAGTGGATACATAAAGTATGTTTTCTCTGAAGTAGCATTCTGCAAAGAAGTATTAAGATCCACCACTGTTATCTTTACACCAGAAGGAAGAGAGCTGAACACTTTGTGTAATTTTAACCTTGTTGTAACAGATGCTACATGAACTGAAGTGGAACTCAGCCTGCCTTGAGAGCTGAAAGAGAGCAATCCTCCATCCACGGCTGCTGCATCAGAGGATTAGAGAGACAGAAGGAAGAGAGAGGGCTTCAGTAAGGAGGAGAAACCAAACACAGTGGGAAGGAGGAATCTGTGAATTCTGGTACTATCTTTGAAAAAAAAGCAGATGAAGGCAACGTGAAGAGTCTTTTTGAAGTTGTGATATTCTAGGAGCTGATTTCTAAGAAATACAATCTAAACTAGGTGATTTGTCGTGCAATGTATGCCCTTTATTCCCTTTTCTGCCTCAAACTTGGCAAAACCTCTGACCAATTTTCCTATGAACATGAATTACTGCTACAGAGCTTTGTTTGTCTGCACACATTTCTCAAAGCAGTAATAGAGTATTCCAATAACCCTTAAATATGACTTAAGTACACAGCTTGCTCTATGCTAGTCATTTATAAGGAGCCAATATATAAACACCATCACAACGGCTACTTATGTTCTATTTATAGACGCATTTCCAAGGCTAAACAACAAAATGCTTCAAATGTATGTTTAAATAGAAAAGACTGTGAAGTGAGAGTTCAGGAAGGAGCCCTGGTAGTACAATGGCTAGGCACTTAGCTCCTAGCCGGCTTCTTGGCAGTTTAGATTTACCAGCCTGTCTATGGGAGAAAGATGTACAGTAAGCTTCCCTAAAGATTGTTGTTGTTAAGTGCCATTTAGTCTAGTAGGATCCGTAGTGGGCTTATGCCCAACAAATCTGAACGCTCTCTTATCCTGTACCATCCACATACATTCTGTCATACTCGGGACCATTGCAGCAGTCACTGTGTCAAGCCATCGGTTGAGAGTTTTCCTCTCTTTTGCTGAATCCACATGCTCTGCTGCAGGCCATCTCTGTCTTACAAAGCCATTATGGATCAGAGTCATTGGATGACGATGTATTTGGCTTGAACAGGGTTGCTCAGGAACCTTCCCCCTCATAGCTATAGCTCGTAGATGTTGAAGGGTATCTGTCTTTCTGAAGAAAGATTTAGCTAGCTCTGTGGTATGAAAGAAAAATGTGGCTTGCACTAAAATAAAACAGCATGACTGTAATAAAAATTTAGGGGCATCTGGAGGCCTAGCTGTAAGAATCTGTGTTGCAATCCCAGAAGCACGTGGTACAAATCCACTATATGCTCCACAGGAGAAAGCTAGGCAATCTCCTCTCATGCAACTACTGTCTCTGAAAACCCACTGGATGGTTAGCTATGGGTTGATTCTGACACAATGGTACACAACAACAGTAACAATTACAATTTAAAGAAGACTTAGTGCTATAAAAATTTAGCCCTCTTCTGTTGACCGAAAAGTTATCGGTTTTAACCCTTCTCAGAAGAAAACCCAGAAAAAAAATGTATTTCTAGAAAGATAACAACTTAGGTAAACCTATATAGGAGCATCAGTTCTCTCACATAAAATCACTAGATTACCCCATGCTACCACTATCACCACCACAGCAGCAATCAAATCTCAAGACTAGCCTTTGGAAAAGCAATTATGCCATCTTCTATGTGTTTTATTTGCTTATTTTTAAGTATATAACAATTCAATCTTTGGCTAGAATTTTCTGAATGTTACTATCACGACTGAGAAAAAGAAATGAATCCACGTGCAGAAATATGGCTAAGATCCTAAAGAAACATTGAAGTTATGATAAAATCTTCCAGGAACTTGAAAATTGATTCTAGAACTCCAATTTGGTTACACCCAAACAGGACTTGAAGGAGGTGCAACTAGGACGACCCTTGGAGGTAAAGGTGTTTATGCCTCGTCTCACATATTTGCGGCATGTTTCAAGGAAAGACCACTCCTTGAAAAAAGACATGATGCAAGAAATGAGAAATATTTGATGGGGACTTGAAGAGACAGGTAATGGTGGGCATCATTCAATGGTGATTCATTTTATAAAATGCAGTGTGTGGGGATGATTGTATGAAATACACTGTGAGTGAAGGAAAATGAGAAACAAAATGTATAATAATTTTGCATGCAGACTAATATAAAATTTAGAAAAATAGGATCTAAACAGGTAGAAATATTTAAAAAAAGACATCATTCTTGGAAGGGAGGAGAGTCAATGAAAAAGGAAGACTCTCAATGAAATGGATTGATCACAGTGCTTGTAGCAATGGATTTGAGTGTAACAGGTATGGTAAAGACAGCACAGAATAGGGCAGGATGCAGATCTGCTGTTCATAAGTCACTGCGAGTTGTAGCTGACTCAAAGACACCTCACAACAACTAACCAGACTTGATTCTTTCATTCTCAGATGGACGTTATTTGTTGCTCTTCATTATATAGAGAGGAGCCCTGGTGGAAAAGGTTAACAGTTTGAATCCATTAACTACTTCATGGAAAAAGATGAACGGTTTCTTCCCTTAAAAATTTATTTATATCCTAGAAAAACACACTAGAGGGTTGCTATGAGTTGGAACTAACTGGACACTAGTGTTTGGGTCCTTATAGAAGATAGTGGTCCTCATATCTTGAGCTCCAGTATAATATTTTTTCCCACTTTGCTCCATTGCCAAGATAGGCACCAACTTTTATCCTCAACAAGATAATTTTCTTTTAAATCTTTAAAAACTTGTTGTTTCTTTTTTGCTGTTAAGTCAAATATGAATCACAGTGACCCTACGAACAACAGCTCTGAATGAACCTTGTCCTATCTTATGCCAGCCTCTTTATTGAACACACTTAAGCCTGTTCACTGCAGTCACTGTGTCAGTCCATCTACTTGGGGGTCTTCCTCTCTTTCACTGATCCTCCATCCTTCGAGGAACACGTCCAAAGTATGAGGGATGACACTTTACCATCTTTGCCTCCCGGGAGCACTCTGGCTGTACTTTTTCCAAAAAGCGCTTGCTTTAAGATGTAAGATTTTCTGGTTTGTTTGGTTTTTGAATTCTTTAGTAACACAGGTAGAAATGCTACCTAAAGCTACATGGGATAAGTTTTCAGATTTCTCACCTAGCTAATGTGCCCACAGAATCAGGCAAATTAAACAGATTGGAGTATTTAAATGCTTTTCAAAGATAAACAGCCACAGAATGAAAACAAATTACAGAAACTGAGAAGCCTGAGTCACTAAATCCCCTAGAAAATATTTACAGCAGAGGGCAAAGGATCTAAGGTTGTTATAAATGAATCTCAAAGATATTCGAACAGCTCTACAAATTCATACTATGATAGCAAATGTCAGCCAGTTCTCTGCAATGAACATCAAGTACTTTACCATTCTTTGACTTTTCTTAAATTAAACTTGTTTCTGCTTACCCAGAAAATCTGTCCATGGAAAAGCACTACTTAGAATATTCAAACACATTAATCTAGAGACAGCTAGCAAAGACTGTTTTGGAAACCTTATAATGCTTTTCTTGTGAGTTATTCTTTTTATGCTTTTCAGCTATTATCAAATTTTATAAGGTATTTGATTCACTCCCAAAGAAAGTTAAGATTCATGTGGTTGCTGGCAGACAAACATTGTCTGAATGTACATTTGGACTCACCTACAATGACATTAAAAATAGTACATATGAATGTAATCATCGTCATGTGGCTGGGATGAAAGCCAATCCAATTCTTTCATTTGTAATGTAAATAGGCAAATGCTTTGTCATTTGTCTGAGACTCAACTGCTTCAATTGTTAACTGGATTCACATTTAGTTGCCGCCATATAAACTATTGACGGGGAATAACTTTTGTGCCTAGTTTTTCTTATTCACAATTTGTTATTAGTAAACCAGCATGCATCAGTATATAATTTTAATGTAGATAGAATTTTAATGATAATCATTCACTATTTAGACATTGGAATTCTAATGTCGTACTTTTTTTTAAATAAAGATTAGCTATAATAAAAACCCCATCCTTAAAATGATCTTGTATAGTTTGGGGTCACTGGACCAATGCAAGGAAACATTCTTCATGGGATGCATATATTTATTAGAGCAATTAATAATAAAGTACTTAAGGTCTCACACTTTGAGGTTTGACCTTCAGGTGCAGCATTTAGCAGATGTGCTTTCTCAGATAAATTGCTTAAATTTCTTCTACCTTTATTTCCTCATCTTCACCTCAATTTCTCATCTAATACAAAAGTATTGGCCTTGTAGGTTTGTGGTTTGAGAGAGAACCCACAAAAGATACTTAGCATACTTCCTAGCACACACTTAGTTCATTTTATGCTCACCAGTCACGGCTGGAGAAAGATGGACAATCTCCTTCCTATGAACAACTGATCTCAGCCCTTGCCTTATCCTGTGCTGTCTTAATCATCCCTGCTACACTTGAGCCCATTGTGACAGTCACTCTATCTTGTAGAGGGTTTCCATCTCCTTCATAGATTCTCCATCTTTTAAGCCAAGGACTAGTCCCTCCTAACATCTCCAAGCTATGTGAGACAAAGTTTTACTCTCCTTGCTTCTAAGGAGCACATTGTTTAGAGATATGTTGTTGTGGTGGTGGTGTGTGCCCCCAAGTTGCAACCTCTTAGCTGACCATCTAGGGGGCCTTCAGAGGCACTAGAGCACACAGGAGGAGATCATTCATCTTTCATCTGTAGAGCAGCTGGTGGATTCCCTCCATATTCCTTTGAGCTGGAACCATGATAGGACCTCTGAAAGCAGTAAGGCATTTTGTAAGACATTTTACAGTGGTTTAAATCCACCCCCTGCTCCATGGGAGAGAGATGGCTAATCGCCTTCTGTTTGATTAACTGCCTCAGATATCCTGCCAGGGGATTAGCTATGAGATGATTCTGAGTTGACTGTAAATAACAACAAGAATCCACAACAACTATCTCACTGACTTAGGGTAGAAGTATAAATTACTCATGTTTTTAAGAAAGTGTGAAACATGTCTGGCTAAAGTTTTCCCTACTGATTATTAGGAATATAATACATTCCATTTATTCAGAGATGAAAGGAAACTCCACATTGTCTTTGTTAAAGAAAAAGATTTAAAATAAAAACTATGAGTGTCACTAAAATAAAAAATACTTAAGCAAAAAGAAAAAAAAAACAACCTATGAGTGTCGTTTCACTAAGATTCCCATTTTATAGTCTGCTGTATCTAAGTGTTATAAACTCTGCCCTCTCTATTTAATGTCATCAAATTGTGAAAATTATCATTTCATAATATTAGTAAGAACCATTTTCTTTCACATTCTGCACAAACATCATCTGTGTAATGAAGAGAAAAGAGGAAGGTAAATACTAGAATATGCAAAAGTACTTAATAGAGAAGTACAGTCTTGAGAACTCTCAAATAGAATGTTGTTGTTTTGTTGTTATGTGCCGTCGAGTTGCTTGCGACTCATAGCGACCCTATGTACAACAGCCCTAAACCCTGCTCTATCCTGTGCCAATCTCATTGCCTTGGACATGCCCATCCCAATTACCCCAGTCACTGAATCAATCCACCTCATAGAGGGTCTTCCCCTCCTGCGTTGTCCCTCTACTACCCAGCATGATGTCCCTCTCCAAAGACCTGTCTCTCCTTACAACATGTCCAAAGTATGTCAGACGAAGCCCCAGAATCCTGGCCTCCAAGGAGCAGCCTGGTTTAACCCTCTCTAGAATGAATCTATTTGTTTTCTTGGCAGTCCATGGTACATTCAGTACTCTTCTCCAGCACCACAGC
>NW_006399920.1:2332098-2333293 GCF_000299155.1 Elephantulus edwardii | reverse complement strand
ATCATTTAACATTCTGCCTAAAGCATCCTTGAGTGTAGCAACTCGAGGTTTGAATTTGTTCTTCAGTTCCTTGAGCTTAAGAAATGCTGAACAAGTTCGGCCCTTTTGATTTTCCGACTCTAGCTCCTCACACATTTCATTGTAGTATTTTGCTTTGTCATTCCATGCTGCCTCCTGTTCAGCTGTTTAGTGTCTTGGATTCCTCCTTGTGCTTTGGCTTCTCTACATTCCAGTGCAATCTTCAGAGTATCTTCTGAACATCCATTTTGGTCTTTTTTTCCTCTTATGTCTTTGTAATGACCGCCTGCACTCTTCCTGGATGACACATTTAAGATCCTCCCACACCTCATCGGGTCTTCCCTCATTAGTGTTCAAGGCCTCAGGAGTGAAGGGGGTTGAAAGACAACAAATAACAGTCTACATGGTGTCCATGTCTTTAGGCTATGGGATCATATGGCTGACTCCATCACAAGAAATACGAGTTTGGGTATTATATCTAACTCATTGGTGTCTTATTAGCTTCAGTTGAAAAGTAGAGATAACAAGAATATCTACAACATAAAAGTGTCTTAATTAAACTAACACACATATAAAAAACTAGTGACTGACTTTTAATGAAATTAAAAATTAGCTACTTTATGTTATAACATTTCCTGACTATGATCCTAAAAGAATCTCTTCACCATCATTAATATATCAAAATATTATCAAACCAATAAAACCAAACTCACTACCATGGAATTGTTTCTGACTCACAGACACCTTCATTATGTTTCCAAGGTTATAAATCTTAATAGGAGGAGGTTGTACGTTCTTGTTTCATCAAACAACCTGTGGACTTGAACTGTTCACCTTTTATTTAGTAAAATATTTATATTTATATACATTTATATTCATACACTTCCATAATAGCTTGCCTCCAGAAACCCTATGAACCTGGAGAAAGGATGAGAGTCCTACAATTGTTGAGCATTTTCGTTCATAGGGTTGCTATGAGTTGCTTAAGACTCAATGGCACTTAATAACAACAACAACAATTATTACTATTAGTAAATGGAGTTCTGGTGGCTTGTTGTTATGTCCCGTCGAGTCGCCTGTGACTCATAGCGACCCTATGGACAACAGCCCTAAACTCTGCTCTGTCCTGTGCCAATCTCACTGTCTCTGACACACCCATCCCGATTACACTAGTCAC
>NW_006399920.1:2313251-2331718 GCF_000299155.1 Elephantulus edwardii | reverse complement strand
ACTGGTGCCAAGAGCGTTGACTCTGGAGCCAAGCAAACTAAAGTTGTTAACAATCTCAATCTCTTCACCATCCATCCTGATGCTGCCAATTGGTCCAGTGCTGAGAATCTTTGTCTTCTTGACATTGAGCCTCAATCCATACTGAAGGCTGCAGTCCTTGACCCTCAGCAGCAAGAGCCTCAGGTCCTCCTCAGTTTCAGCAAGCAAGGTTGTTTCATTTGCATAATGCAGATTGTTGATAGATCTTCCCCCACCAATCCTGATGCCGCATTTCTTCTCATAGAGCCCAGCCTCCCAGATGATCTGTTCTGCATACAGGTTGAAAAGGTCTGGAGACAGGACACATTCCTTGCGTATGTCCTTCCCAATTTTGAACCATGCAGTGTTTCTTTGCTCTGTTCCGATGACTGCCTCTTGGTCCAGGGATAGTTTTCGCATTAGCACCATCAAGTTTTCTGGGATTCCCATTTTTCTTAGAGTCAGCCACAGTTTGTTATGATCCACACAGTCAAATGCTTTTGCATAATCAATGAAGCATAGATAAATAAACTGTGTTGTGGTCCTGAAGGCATGCAGTTTGAATCCAACAGCTTCTCAATGGGAGAAGGATGCACAATCTCTTCCCATGTGAATAACTGCCTCTGAAAACCCACTGAAAGGTCAGCTATGGGTCAGTTGCAACTCAATAGTACTTAACAAACAACACAAAAATACTAATAAAGTTCTTTAGAAGTTATCAAAAAGAGTAAAAAAAGAAAGAAGGGGAGGTAAAATAAAAATACAACAGAAAGATAGGTACAAGAAACCAATTTGCAAAGCTCTTCTAAATAAGTTCAGAAAGATGGTAAGTGTTCCCTTAGTATATGTGATGTCATTCTCTCTGAGTCATCCCACTGTTTTCTTCAAAGAACCTCAGTCAGACTCTTTATAATTATAGGTAGATGTTCAATTTATTGATATGTACATTTCCTTCCCCAAACCATACATTTTACCTTACAAAGAGGAAAGTCTGTAATATTGGTGTATTTTACTGCTGGTGGAATTGTTGTGTGCCTTGTAGTTGGAATTGACTCATAGCTGACCCTCTTGTGAATTTATAGAGGTTGGAAATAGTGTGTGAAAAATTTTCCAACTTTCTCCTGCAGAGCACCTGGAGGATACAAGCTGCCTGTCTATAGCAAATTGCTGTGCTAATCCAAAGGTTAGGCATCTCTGGTTCAAATTCACCAATGGCTCTGAAGGAAAAAAAATGGGATATTTCTATTGCTGCAGTTTCTAGCCTTAAAAACCCAATGCAGGGGTGATATGAAGTCAAGGCCAGAGAGCTGAGTTGAAATAAAACAAGGTGCAGTGCATCCTGTTTGTGTCCAGTATCTTCTAACTAATTTAGTGACCTGGGTAATCTTCATCATTCATAAGTCTTATTTTTCACCTCTGATACAGGATAATATTTTCAACTTTGCAGAATTATTATGAGTGTGAAATAGAATCTGTTTTCTGGCTCATCGTATTGGTACACAGTAGTCAAAGAATGAGAGTTAATATTATGAATGTGATTTTAACAGTAACACATAGAAAAATAATGTTGTAGGGATTCTGAAAGTCCATCAAAACAAGTTGTAAAAATGACTTAAAGAAACATCCAGCATGGCATGACTAACAGTTTGAAGAACTTTATTCTTCCGATGAGAAACATAGTGCAATACAGTGTCTGCACTTCTGTGTTCCTCTTGTCAGGAAGGATAATATCTATGATGCATGGACTAACTCTAATGAAAATTTTTATTCTTTAGACACAAAATATTTCCCAAAACAGCACATAAGGTCTTTGTACTCTCATCAGCATGGGAGAAAAATGTCTGAGAAATCAGCCAAACAGCTCATTCTAACAGATATTTAAAAAACTACCAAACTCATTGAATTAAAAAATGAAAATTAAAGAACATGACAAATATTTTTTAATGCTTTTTTAACTGTTAATTGTACCTAGCTATCAGCGTCAAGGGGACTCTGGTGGCCTTGTGAGTAAGAAGTTGTGATGCCAACACAAAAATATCTGGTTCATATTTAATAGCTGATCCGAGGGAGAAAACTGAGCAATTCTTTTCAGTGTGATTTACAGACTCAAAAATCCACTGTAGGGTCAAGTATTAGTATGTTCCAACTCAGCTGAAATGAATTATCAGCATGAGGAAACATCTAGTAAATGGATTACACATTTAAAAAGGTGTGTGTGTGTGTGTGTGTGTGTGGTGGTACTAGTGATATCATTGCTGATGTTAGATGGATCTTGGCTGAAAGCAGAGAATACCAGAAGAATGTCTATCTGTGTTTCATTGATTATGCAAAGGCATTTGACTGTGTGGATCATAACAAACTGTGGCTGACTCTGAGAAGAATGGGAATCCCAGAACATTTAATTGTGCTAATATGAAACCTATACTTGGACCAAGAGGCAGTAGTCAGAACAGAGCAGGGTAACACTGCATGGTTCAAAATTGGGAAGGGTGTATGCCAGGGATGCATCCTGTCTCCATACCTTTTCAACATGTATGCAGAGCAGATAATCCGAGAGGCTGGGCTCTATGAGGAGAACTGTGGCATCAGGATTGGTGAAAGATCTATTAACAATCTCCGTTATGCAGATGACACAACCCTGCTTGCTGAAACTGAGGAGGACCTCATACACTTGCTGCGAAGGGTCAAGGACTGCAGCCATCAGTATGGACTCAGGCTCAATGTCAAGAAGACAAAGATTCTCGCCACTGGACCAATTAGCAGCGTCAGGATGGATGACGAAGAGATTGAGAGTGTTCACAGCTTCAGTTTGCTCGGCTGCACAGTCAACACTCTTGGCACCAGCAGTCAGGAAATCAAAAAGTGTATCGCGATGGGAAAGTCTGCTGTTAGGGACCTCTCAAAGGTACTCAGGAGCAACAGTGTCTCTCTGGAGACTAAGGTGCGCCTGATACAGGTCGTGGTATTTGAAATCGCTTGTTATGCTTCAGAGAGTTGGACAATGACTAGGGAGGACAGAAGGAGAGTGGATGCTTTTGAGCTGTGGTGCTGGAGAAGGGTACTGAATGTACCATGGACTGTCAGGAAAACAAACAGATTTATCTTGGAGAGAATTAAACCAAGCTACTCCTTGGAGGCAAGGATTCTGGGGCTTCGTCTGACATACTTTGGACATGTTGCCAGGAGGGATGGGTCCTTGGAGAGGGACATCATGCTTGGGAGGGTGGAGGGACAGCGCAGGAGGGGAAGACCCTCTATGAGATGGATTGATTCGGTGACTGGGGTAATCGGGATGGGTGTGTCAGAGGCGGTACGGTTGGCGCAGGATAGAGCAGGGTTTAGGGCTGTTGTGCATAGGGTCGCTATGAGTCGGAAACGACTCGACGGCACATAACAACAACAACAACATACTAGACCATCAAGAAGATGAGTTGATATAGTGAATATAACCCTAGACTTAAGCATAGCAGAGAATGTGAAGATGGCACATGATAGGGAAATGTCCACATCCTGCATAGGGCCACTGAGTCAGAGTCTACTTAATGGTCACTTAACAATAATAGCTTTACCATAAATACCACAAATGGGTCACTTTAGCAAACAGTTATTTTCTTATAGTTTAAGGAGCTACTGTAGTTGCTATTTATCATCAAGTTGGCCCTGACTCATAGCTGACCCTCCAACAGGTTTTCAGAGGCTGTAAATCACATGGGAGTTGATTGTGAATCGTTCTCCAAAGGAACAGCTGTAGAATTTCAATCACATGCTTTTGGATTGGCGGCATAATTCCTATCACTAGGCCATGAGAGCTTCCATCAAGAAGAGAGCTTCCATCCAGAAGCTAGAAGCCAGGGATCTCTGGTGGCCTAGTACAAGAAGCTGCACTGCAATCCCAGAGGTATGCGGTTTGAAACCACCAGATGCTCTGCTGGAGAAGGAGGGGCAATCTCCTCCTGTACCAGCCAGATCTGATTTGATGGTACACACACACACACACACACACACACACACACACATTTTAAAAAAGAAGCTAGAAGTCCACTTTTATATGTATGCGTGTGTGTGTGAGTGTGTAATTATGTATATAATAATTTCTTGAGCTTCTGTTTCGAGGAATCTCTATATGGGTTGGCTTTTTATCACATTTTCTACTTCAAAAGCTATTGACACTGAACATGTCTTACATATACATACATAATCTTGCCTCATTAACTTAACAAAGACAAGAATTTCTAAATAGGGATTAAAATCATAGACACAGAAAGTAAGATTTATAGCACATATTTTAGAGGGCACAATTCAATCCATAATTGTTTGTTATACAGATTTAGTGGATTCAGGCAGTTTTCCTGGTGTTCTCTTATGTTTGCTTTGTGGGATAAAGGGTCATCCTTCGAGATAAAGAAAAGAAATTTATTCCTTTTGCTGAACCAGGAGAGGAAGACAAACTGACTAGTACACAAAACTTGCAGTTTAAATACTTGAAGACATGAAAATTTTATAAATTTAGAGTTGTTGTTAGGTGCCATGGAGTTGAGTAGGATTCATACTGAAATTATGAAAAAGAGATCTAAACCTTGTCCTATCCTGTACCGACCTCACAATCTCTGACACACTTGAGCCCATTACTGCAGTCACTGTGTCAAACCATCTGGTTGAGGGGCTTCCTCTCCTTCATCTTTTCCCCACTTTTCCAAGCATGACATCCTTCTCCAAGGAACAGTCTCCCATAGCAACATGCCCAAAATATGTGAGACAAAGTTTCATCATCTTTGCCTCCAAAAATAACTCTGGCTGCACCTTCTCCAAGGCATATCTCCTTGTTCTTATGGTAGTCCATGGGATATTCAGTACTCTTTTCCAATACCACAGTTTAAAGACATTGGTTCTTCTTCTGTCTCCCTTATTTCTTTTTCAGCTCTCAACAGCATAGCAAGTAATTTAAAAGATTACAACCTGAGTAAGGAACACTTCAGCCCTCAATTTAACATCATTTTATCATTTATCATTTATCATCATTGCTTCTCAGTAATTTCTAGAAGCTCCCGACAGAAGATTTTCCCATTGCAATACATCTCTTGATTGCTGGTGTCATGTGCATTTATTGTCAATCCAAGCAAGATTAAGTCTTTAGCAGTTTTAATTTCCTTTCTGGGGAATATATATGCCTCCCCAATTAGTTACAGCTATTTATATATCAATTTCTACCTAGATATATGTTGCTGTTGTTGATTGCCATCAAGTTGAGCATGACTCAAAGAGACCTTTTGAACAAAATGCTGAAGCCTTTCTATTAACTATTGTCTGTATCTATCTCTATATCTATCTATCTATCTATCTATCTATCTATCTATCATCTATCTATCTATCTAATCTTTCTTTCCCTATGTGCTCTGTCTCCATACCTTTTCAATCTATATGTGGAATAGATTACCCAGGAGGCTGAGCTCTATGAGGAGAAATGTGGAATCAGGATTGGAGGTAAACTCATCAACAATCTGCATTATGTAGATGACACAACCCTGCTTGCTGAAACTGAGGAGGACCTAAAGTACTTGTTGCAGAAGGTCAAGGGCTGCAGCCTTCAATATGGGTTGAAGCTCTACATTAAGAACATAAAGATTCTCATTACTGGGCTAATTGGCAACGTCATGGTGGATGGTGAAAAGATTGAGATGATTAATAGTTTTAGTCTGTTTGGCTCTATAACCAACACTCTTGGCACCAAAAGCCAGGAAATATAAAAAAATTGCATTGGGAAAGTCTGCTGTCAGAGACCTCTCCAAAGTACTGAAAAGCAATGTAAATCTGGAGACTAAGATGCCCCTGATCCAGGCCCTGGTCTTTGCAATTAATTGCCATGCATCAGAGAGCTGGACAATGACTAGGGATGATAGGAGATTTGATTCCTTCGAACTGTGGTGCTGGAGAAAAGTATTAAATATGCGGTGGACTCTTAGGAGAAGAAACAAGTTTTCATCCTAGAAAGGGTGAGACCATGCTGCTCCTTGGAGGCAAGGATTCTGAGGCTTCTTCTCACATATTTTGCACATGTTGCAAGGCAGTACCAGTCCTTGGAGACGGGCGTCATGCTTGAGAGGGTGGAGGGGCACTGCAAGAGAGGAAGTCCCTCAATGAGATGGATTGATTCAGTGACTAGGGTCATGGGGGTAGCTGTGTCAGAGACAGTAAGATTGGCACAGTATAGAGGAGGGTTTAGGACTGTTGTATATAGGGTCCCTATGAGTCACAAGTGACTTGACGGCACATAACAACAACAACATGTGTGTATGTGTGTGTGTGAAATATTTCTAGAATGAAATGTGATGTGTTGTTTTGTGTTTTTGGTTTTTTTCTGTTGTGGTTGTTCCTAAACCCAAGTAATAATTGAACCATAGAAAATTCATCCAGAAACTGAGCTAAAATATGAAATAAGATCCAGAACTATATTCTGTATAAGGAGTTCTGGTGGTCTTATGGTAAAGACCTATGCTACCAATCCAAATACACATGGTTCAAATTCATCTGCTGCTCCACAAAAGAAAGATGGTCAGTCTCTTGTGCAATTTACTGACCCTGGAAAATCATCTCTAAGTCAATTCCAACTGAATGGCTGTGCTAATAGCCTCCCCTCCACCCCATCCTTGCATTTAGCCCCTTCTAAAAAACAAAGATTCTCACCACTGGGCTAACTGGCAGCATCAGTATGAATGGTGAAGAGATTGAGATAGTTAACAGTTTTCGTTTACTTGGCTCCACAGTCAACACTCTTGGTAACAGCAGCCAGGAAATCAAGAAACTAATTGCACTGGGAAAGCCAGCTTTGAGGGACCTCTCAAGAGTACTGAAGAGCAATGACATCAGGCTGGAGACTAAGATGGGCCTGATCCAGGCCATAGTCTTTGCAATCACTTGTTATGCATCAGAGAGTTGGACAACGACTAGGAAGAATAGAAGGAGAATTGATGCCTTTGAGCTGTGGTGCTAGAGAAAAGTATTGAATATACCATAGACTGCTAGGAAAACAAACAGATTCATCCTGGAGAAGGTGAAGCCAGAATGGTCCTTGGAGTCAAGGATTCTTAAGCTTCGTCTGACATAGTTTGGTCATGTTGCAAGGAGGGACTAGTCCTTGGAGAGGGACATTATGTTTGGGAGAGGATGGCACAGGAGAGAAAGACCCTCAAGGAGATGGATTGATTCTGTGAGTGGAGTGGTGGGAATGAGTGTGTTTGAGACGGCTAGGTTGGAACAGGATAGGATGGCATTTAGGGCTCTTGTACATAGGGTGTTATCCGTCGCAAGCAACTTGATGGCACATAACAACAACAACAACAATTCTCCAGCTACCTTAACTCCAGCTACCGTAACTACCCTTATATATGCAAATCATCAATGACTGTGGGACTAGAATAAGAGAAAGAGTGCTTCCTACACTGGGTATAGCAAGACTTGAGGCAAGCAAGACTTGTAGTGGCAAGACTTGAGGGAGACTAGAGAAAGACATTGGTGAAAGAGGTAGAGTGACTATGGTACTGCTGTGGATAAACTGTGGCAAGGTGTGACATGAGATTGCTTGCATTTGTGCTTTGTTGTTGTTATTTGCTGCCAAGTAACTTGTGACTCATAGCTAGTCACAATGAAAACTTTGACTGTTCTTGCAAGATGTTTGAAGGAGAAGCTGACTTATAACTGCTCTGAGGCAAGCCTTACTAAATAATTTGGATTTGACTGTTGAATTGAAACCAGAGCCTGGAATAAGTAAGCAATTGTGCCTTGGAACTGTTGGGTTAAACCTGGACATGTATTGGGTGATATTATTTTTGTCTCTCCCTCTCTTCAACTTACTTCCCTGAAAAATCTCATTCTTAATACAAGTGTGAGTCTGTGAGTCAACAGTGAATAAATGAGCCTTTTGCTGCTGGTGCAGCTCTAGAGGCACCGTGAGGCTGGGCTATGGGCTCTTTTTATGGTTTCTGCTCTGGGCTGGTGAGCAGATGTGCAATTCTCACCCACTCTGGCCCTGTCAGAGAGATGTGCACAGCCTGTGCCCCCATGTACCATTTTATCCAGTTTAGACAGTGGCACACAATAATAACAAGCTGTTCCATTTGAAATTTCATTGGGCATATCTATTGACAGCATAATTTTATAAATAATTTAAATTCATGTAGCTCAATTAAAAAATAAAAACTACCCTTATATATGCTGTTATTATCTATTTATTTATTCCTTTTATTTTTTCTATGGCTATCTGGATGTGAGTAACACTAAATTAAATTATAATTTAAGCAAATAAAGGCACAAAACCAAGAGGGTAAAACAATATAAGCAGATCAAGAATTATTAAGATATTAAGATTTATACAGGAGGTAAGAGCCTGACTAAAAAAAATCAAGTTAGTTTGCTTTATAAGAAGATACTGGTGACTTTAAAGAACTTTGTTTTCTCATTGTTTTATAGGATAAAGACTGAACAGGGCTTTTAGCCATGCCAGTTTGTTCTAGATTTAGGTGACTATGAGCAATGCTTGGTGTTCCTTTCCTGCTTGTTTTGTGAATTTGTAGGTTCTTTTATAAAATACCACTCACATAGGATTAGATTCATGTCCTCCATGATACCACTGTTGTTGTTGGATGCTGTTGAGTTGAGTACAGCTCATAACAATCCTGTGAACAACAGACTTGAACCTGACCTAACCTGTTCCATCCTCATCATCTCTGACATACGTGAGCCCATTCCTGCAGTCACTGTGTCAATGAATCTCATTGGCATCTTCTTCTCTTCTGCTGATCCTCCATCTTTCCAAGCATTATTTCTTTTTCTAAGAAATAGCTTCTCCTAACAACATGCTCAACGTATGATAAACTTTCTTTACCTTCACCTACTACTGGCAATAAGTTTGTTAGGATACATCTTTATAACATACACTTGATATTTAAAAGGATGCTTTTCCTAACTAAATAACATTCTGAAACATAACTTTGATCTTTAAAAAATCTAAATGAGAATTTTGCACTTATGTGGCAGGCTCCCTGTATGGACAATACTTTTCTAGGAAGTGTCTAGAATTTTATATTTGCCCAACAGCCATTGCTTAATATCCTTTGCCATTTGGAGAAGATGTGAAATTTTAAAACTATCAAAACTTGATTCTTCATTATTTTTTAACAATATTTTCCTTCATTTTGTCTCTCTCTTCTTGAATTTTTCACTTTTAAAATAATTCCAGATAATGGTAGTTACAACCCTGGTGCCACTATCTAACAATTCTTTCCATTTTCAGTAAATCACTTTCCCATATCATTTCAGCACAATTTTATGAAAGATCACAATTCTCTATTAACAATTCATAATACAGATCTTTAACATATCACCCAAACCCATAAGCCCTGTAGGATAAGTAAAGTACTATCTCACAGATTTCCTATGGCTATAATTATTGTGGAGAATTTTTAGCATGTACAAATAACTTTAATGAAGTGTAGCACTGGGAAAATATGTGGTCAGGGACTTCTCCAGAATACTCAGAAGCAATGATGTCAGTCTACAAACTAAGATGTGCCTGATCCAGGCTATGGTCTTAGCAATTACTTGTTATACATGAGAAAGCTGGACAATGACTAAAGATAACAGAAGAAGAATCGAGGTCTTTGAGTTTTGGTGCTGGAGAAGAGTATTGAACATACCATGGATCATCAAGAGAGCAAACAGGTCTGTCTTTGAGAAGATGAAACCCTCTTTCTCCTCGGAGGCTAAGATTTTGAAGCTCTATCTCACGTACGTTGGCCACGTGACCAGGAGGACCAGTCCTTGGAGAAGGACATCATCCTCTGAAGGTTGGAGGGACAGTGCAAGAGAGCAAGACCCCGGATGAGATGGATTGACAGTGTTTGGGGAAATGGGGGTCAATTTGTTGGAGTGAGTGAGACTGACTCTGGATAGAGTAGGGCTGCAGAGCTGTTGTACTTAAGGTTGCTACGGCTTGCAGCAACTCCATGATACATAACAACAACAGCAACAATTTACATATCACCAAATTTTCTGGTTTTAGAGTATAACTTCATGAATTGCTTTAGTTGTGCTATACAGTTAACAGTTATCGTTGATATGTGCCATTTAAGAGAACATCCTCAAATGATCCATCAGCTCTGTTGTACTCATTTTTACTGTCAACAGGGTATGATGCTTTTTGCCAATACTTGTAAGGACAGGGGAACTGTCAACCTATGAAATCCTTGGGATCCTTAGGAGTGAAATGTGGCTTCCCAATATAGCACTTCTCTAAGTGTTAATGAGATTAGAGCAAATTTCCTTTGCTTAGAGATATTTTACCTATCAACAATATTATAAAATTATGCACATTTGGAAAATTGGAGTTTTATTGGAGACACGATCTGATAAAGTGTCTTCTCGTAATGACTCCATGAAAAGCCCTGGTGGCATAGAGCATCATGGGTCGATCTACTGAGAGGCCAGCCATACTCCAGAGAAAGATGGGCCACACTCTCCCGTTAAGAAGTCACAGCCTCAGAAATTGGATGGAGAGTGTTTGCTTGAATGACTACCTGGGGAATGAAAACATAGTTGGAAAGTAAGAGGGCAGATGTGAAAGCAGGCATCTGAGGAGGTGTAAAGGAAAAGAAATGCATAGCATTTGACAAAAGAAAAAAAATAAAGGAGAGAGAGAGAAAGAGAGGCAAGGGGCGAGAGGCAAGGGGCGAGGGGCGAGGGAGAGGGAGAGGGAGAGAGACAACTAATCCTTAGCAGTATTACAGAGAAGTGAGAGGCAAATTAGAAAAGTGGGGAATGTTTGTGTATTTAATAAACATTCGCATGCTGTTCTAGGCATAAGCTATGAGCTCATTATGAAAGGTTGTGCCTGTCTTCCAGAATTTCACAGTAGACTTTGAGGGGACAGTAAAGGAAGACCTTCATCTACGTCAGTTTTATATGTGCTTTCATAGCATCATCACATTAGTCATCATGCAATTTAAGGCAGCAAAAAGTAGAAGGGTCCATGATATTCAATCTCAAAATAACGTTGCTTTTTAGGGTCATATGCCACTGAGTTGGATCCAACTTATAACATGGCCCTATGGCAGGTTTTCACAGGCTGTATGTCACAGCTATAATTTTTAAAATTATAATGATTTATTCTAATAATTCTAATATTTTAATATTCATTGTAAATCCCTTTTTAAAAACACAAAAGGTGACTTTCCACATATACCTCACCTGATGGACTCCTTAGGAATCAAATATACTATATCTAAGGAAAGAATCATTGGAGAAGTTCAACCTTATTGTTGTTGTTATGTGCTGTCAAGTCGACTCTGATTCCTAGCAACCAGACCCATACTGCTACATTTTTCTCTTGTAGAGAAGCTGATGGGCTTGAACAACTAACTCTTCAGTTAGCAGCTGACCATTTAGTCCTCTACTCACAGTACAGTTTAAGTACCATTTCACCGCACAGTCAATTATGAAAATGACTAAAAAAATCTTTAGTTAAAATATTTTACTTAGCCATGTGCTTAAAATAAACTATCACTTTTGTTCATCTTAAGAGTTAAGATTGACCTTCGAATTGGTGATAAAAATCTTCAAACAGCATATTCTCTTTGCTTTTTCCAACCTTATTCTTTTAATATTACCTGCATTTTTGGATGAACATTTACTGAAAATGTAACTTATTATTCAACCTTTTTCTTTTTTTTACCCTTTCTCATTTTTAAAATCATTCCATTAGATTCTGGCTTGAACTGTTCAAGCATAATTGTAGTCCTTGATTTAACAATCATTCATCATTTTTCATTTTATTTCTTATATTTACAATGATTTCTTTGTTCCTGATTGATATTTTGATTTGAGAGAAAGATAAGCAGTCTCCTTCCATTTTATTTACAGTTTCAGAAGCCCAGTGTGAGAATCAGTTGTGAGTAGGTTTCAACTCAGTGGCAATGAGTTTGAGTTTTATTTTAGAAAATTCCAGTTATCATCATATACATTGGTCATAATCTTGGTGATGCCATGGCTGAGAAATCTAGTGTATAATGGAAACATTGATCTTTTGAATATATCCACAGCACTGAGGGAGAAGAGATGTGGAGATCTGCTGCACTTATTCTATGGAGATTTATAGCCATGAAAGTTCTATTTGGCACCTCTACTCTGGAGGGATAACACAGGAGAGGACAGTTTTGAGTTGGAATCAATTCAACAGCACACAACACCAACAATAACATCAACTTGTTTTGTTTCCAATTAGTAGACATTTGCAAGTAGTATTGAAAGATAAACATTTTGGAGTTGACAAAATGTCTTGATTCAACTTTCCCAACAAATAATTATTGAGCATCAATGATATTTAATGTCAACTATTGAATGTAGCATCAGTATTGGAGGAAGATCCATCAACAACCTGCATTACACAGATGACACAAACTTGTTTGCTGAAACTAAGGGGGACCTGAAGCATTTGCTGCAGAAAGTCAACGACTGTAGTCTTTAATATGGATTGAAGCTCAACATCAAGAAAACAAAGATTCTCACCACTGTCAATTGGCAGCACCATGATAGATGGAGAAGAGACCGAGATTGTTAACAGCTTCAACTTTCTTAGCTCCACAATCAACACTCTTGGTACAGCAGTCAGGACATCAAAGACAAATTGCATTGGGAAAATCCGTCAGGGTCTCTCCAGGTTGTTGAAGAGTAACATGTAAGTCTGGAGACTAATGTGCGTCTGGTCCTGGCCATGGTCTTTTCAATATTTTGCTAAGCATCAGGAAGCTGCACAACAACTAAATATGACAGAAGAGAAATAGATGCCTTTGAGTTATGGTGTTGGAGAAGAGTTGAACATATCATGGACTGCCAGGAAAACAAATAGGTCTGTTCTGGAGAGGGTGAAAACAAGTTGCTCCTTGGAGGCAGGGATTTAGAGGCTTCTTCTCACATTTTGGGCCTGTTGCCAGGAAGGACCAATATTCAGAGAAGGGCATCACACTTGGAAGAGTGCAGGGATAACGCAGGAGAGGAAGACCCTGCATTAGATAAGATAAATTGACACAGAAAGTAGGATAAGAGGGGTAGGTGTGCCAGAATCAGTAAGACGGGCTCAGGAAAAGGCAGGGTTCAGAGCTATTGTACTTATGAGTCTCAAGCAACTTAAGGGCACATAACAACAACAACAACAGCAACAACAACAACAACAACAACAGTCTTTAGTGAAGAGACAAAATATTTGTTTTCACCATGATTGTAGTATATTGGATGTTGTTGTTGTTGTTATGTGCCGTCGAGTCGCTTGCAACTCATAGTGACCCTATGTACAACAGCCCTAAACCCTGCTCTATCCTGTGCCAATCTCATTGCCTCTGACACATCCATCCTGATTACCCCAGTCACTGAAGCAATCCACCTCATAGAGGGTCTTCCCCTCCTGCGCTGTCCCTCCACTCTGTAGTCAGACAATAAAGAAGTAAATCCTTTTTGATACCAGCAAGGACAAAGAATTTCAATCAGAATAATAAATTGGTCAGTTGATTGTTTTAAGATGAGCTGGTCAGGTTACAGATGTATTAACTTACATACATTAATGAGGAAAATTATCAGGAAATGATCTTAGATATGAATGATGAAAAGGAGTCTCATATGACGAAATATTCTAGGTAGCAAACAGTATATAAAGATTCAAAGGTGGGAAGTAGGCTGCCATGCCTGGGCCAGGGAAGTAATTAATTAGATATCATTACCCTGTCAGTTACAGCGGAGATAATAACTACAAAAACAAACAAAAATCCACATAGTCCGTTTATTCTGCCTTACAGTGATCTCATCTTAGAATGGTGTAAGGTTACATCGGTTGTGATCTTTATAGAAGCAGATCATCAGGCCTTCTGCCACAGTATCACAGAGGAGGTTTGAAATGACGATCTTTGGGTTACTTTGTAGCTGTGCTTTAGATACAGGACTGAAAACGAGGAGGAAGATCTACTGCGTTCTCTCTTGATGGCAAACTCAGCTGATAATTTAGTAAACTTTCCATTCTCTTTTATAACAATTCTGACTCCCCAGGATTCTACCCTGCTATAAATCTTAGTGCTTTCACTTTGTTTTGATATGTATTTTCTTTGATTTAATGAAGCTCAAAACAGTAATTTGTTGTAAAATTGATGTCATAAAGATATTAATCAACTTTATAAATTACATTACTTACTGGTTATGCGCATTGCCACAGTAATACGCTCTGCCAATGTCTGTTCTCTGTTAATTGGCTTGCAAAGACAGAAAGCAGTAAATAGGATGAGTAATACACTCTAATGATAATTTCTGGAATGACTTTCCATTTGTGATGATTTATAAGTGTGTATGCATTTGCACTAGAAGTCCTTCCACTAAAGAAAATACTGACTTGTTTTTTATTGTTCATACTTTAAATATGTACATTTTTCTTGATCTTAAATTGTTTTTGTTTACCTCTGTCAGAGAATAATATAAAGTTCATATCAAAAATAGAGCCTCAAAATACAAATAATACTGTTGCTACTTAAATAAATACAGTAAAATCAAGGTGCAGTGATGGAAAGATAGAAATTTAAAATCAAATTAAAGATGGATACACACCTTTTCCTGGTACTTTCAAAATATTCCCTTCTGGTTTGATCAACATTGACTCTTGTTGCTTTCTGCTTATACACTTGAGCTTGCTTATACACATTCAGCTATAAAAAGTGAGTAGATAATTAAAGGCAAGCAGATGGCTGGGTGTCCATGGATATATAATGTTTAAGCTTTATTCTCATACATTAATGGAATTATAAAGTTTCAGAAAGCATAGATGAAAAAGGTAAAAGTTCAAAACTTAGCTCATTATTCATACTTGTATTAGATACATAAAAATGTAAAGATAGAAAATATTACAGGAAAATAACTAATAGGTTTGTTTTTACCATAAAATTTTTTAAAGACTATGTATTTCTAAGTTAATCTAGTAGCAGTTAAGTTCATCAATTCAATTTAAAAGTGTAAACACAATTCACCCAGTTCCATACGGTAACAAACAGGATACCAGAATTCACAAAGGGCAAAGATTTGAGTTAGTGGACACTGAGTTAAAGGAATAACTTCTGGATTTGGAAATAACTTCTCTAATTTGGAAAGAATATATATGCAAGGGATGCATCCTATCTCATTTTCACTCTATATGCAGAACAGATCATCTGGGAGGGTTGGGCTTTATGAAGAGGAATGTGGGGGAGGGTTTATAAAACAATGAAAGAATTTGTCTTTTCCTTTTCCAAGAGTGTAGTGTACTAGGGGGGAGGATTGGAAGGGGAGAAAAGTGAAACAATGAATGAATGGAAATCCAAAGTCTTTGTAAATTTTTACTGAAATAAATAATAAATTTAAAAAGAAAGGTCACTATGAATAAACTGACTTGACAGGTGAACTCAGTGAATGCAAAAGTAAAAATACAAACCCAGCAAGGGGGGGAACCCAAAATTTTTGGTAATTTCTTGGATGTTTTTTCCCCCAAGAAATTTTAGCCTGATTCAAAGCACAGAAACTTGAAAATGTGAAGAAAGGGAAAGACATTTTTGATATTTCAGAGGATAAAATAAAAGTATCCTAGTTTTGACCAAGAAAATTTTAAGAGACAAGAGTTTATTAACAGTCCTAGTGTATGCAAGCTTAAACCAGAGGCACCTGGTGTGTACAAAAAGGCAGTCTGAAACAGGAGTGTCAGCTCCATTTTAAAATATTGACATGTGTCTGGAATCCATATTGGAATGTTAAACGTTGTCTTTGCTAACAGCAAATCCTCTACCCTTGATGTTGACCTAACCACATGCCCTAAAGGAAGAATTTCTTTTCTTCGAGGCAAGATAGGTTCAGAAATGCACACTCTATCCCCAAAGAGGTTTTTTTTTCATTGTAGTTAAACAGATGGAAAATGTAATTGCTTCCGTTTAATGAGTCTCCACACATATCATCATCCTAAGTGAACCCTGAAAAGAAATATGATTTTGAATGTACTTTTCATAATTGATTATCAGAAAAACCTGCCCCACCCACATCTTGTGATGATCAAATAATACACTGAGTGACATGTAATTAACAATGTCAAAATCTCTTTTTTGAAAGACCAACTTTGATGCTATCTTCCAGCCAATTAAGAATTTCATAATTTTTTAAGTCCCTTTTTTTCTCACTTTCCATAAAAACAGTCATTATCACTGGAAGAATTGTCATGACAAGAGTCTAGAATAAGAGTTGCATTGTAAAGTAGTGGAGGGGGACTGACTGTAAAACAATGAAAGAATATTATTTTTTTACAAAGAAAAAAGTGAACTGGTAGGTGGGGGAAGGGAAGAAAATGTGCAACAATGAATGAATGGAATTTCAAGTTCTTTATAAACTTTCATTAAAATCTAAAAAAAAAATCTACAACCAGGAAAGGATAAAATAGATTAGTGAGATCTTCAAAGAATCAAATCCCTATGCACATTCAAAAACTTCTCCAACAAGGTAGAAAGGGAAGTCACAGACTGGGAAAAAATATTTGGTAATGACAATGTCAGACAAGGGACTTAAATCTAGAATTTATAAAATACTTGAGCACCACAACAAGATAAAGGTAAAAAACAACCCTGTTGAAAAATGGGCACATGATATGAACAGATAACTACACCAAAGAAGACATTCAGATGGCCAACAAGCACATGAAGAAACGTTCAAAATCCCTAGCTCTAAGAGATGCAAATTAAAACAACTATGAGATATCATCTCACCCAAGTCAGAATAGCAAAATTGAATAGAACAGCAAACAACAAATCCTGGTGAGGTTGTGGAAAAACTGGAACACTTATTCACTGTTGGTGGGACTATAAAATGGGGCAACCACTATGGAAGGCAATATGGTGCTTTCTCAAAAAGCTACAAATAGAAATACCATTTGACCCAGCAATTCCATTACTGGGAATATACCCTGAAGAAACCATAACTGTCACCCAAACAATTACATGCACCTATGTTTATTTCAGCTTTGTCCACCATAGCAAAGAGTTGGAAACAACCCAAGTGCCCATCAACAAACAAATGGATAGAGAAGCTCTGGTATATTCACACAATGGGATACTATGCAGAATTGAAAAACAAGGAACTGATGAGATATTACACAAAATGAGTGACCCTGGAGGACATTATGCTGAGTGAAATATCTCAGCCACAAAAAGGCAAATACAGCATAATGTCACTGTTATAAAAGAGAACTGACATAGGAGTTGGGGGAGACTGAGAAAGATGGGATAAATAATGTATACTACATTGAAATGATGAGGAAGAAAACTGTTTATAAGGGCTATGTGATTAGGGATTAAAGTCGTGACAGGAGTCCAGAACAAAGGATGCATAGTGGAGTGGACCTGGGGGGAGGGCTTTTAAAACAATGTTGGAACTTTTACTTTCCAAAGAGAAGTGTGTACTGGAGGAGGGGCAATGGGAGGAGGAAGAAAAGTACAACAATGAATGAATGGAAATCCAAAATCTCTGTAAATTTTCATTAAAATTAATTTTACAAAAGGATAAAAAGCCCAAATAAAACTGTTATTTTAAAAACAAAGGATTATTAGTAAGAGATGTAGAGATAACCAGATAGGAAGGGAGAATGGGCAAGTGAGTTGGGGGCTGGAGTAAGAATCACAGAGTAGCAGAGATTGGTGGGTGAAGAAAGGGGTAAAGGAATCAGGAAAGATAAAATGGGGACCTGTAAAAGCAGGGTAATGATAGACATAAATCAATGATGATTAAATTTATAAGACATAATGTGAATAAAAGAAAAGACAAAAGTCGAAAGGAATAAAATGCCCCTCCCAAATAAATAAATAAATAAATATTTTTTTAAGAAAAGATATATGAATAGATGTTATTGTTATGACTGGAGTCCAGAACGAATGTAACATAGTGGATTGGACTTAGAGGGAGAGACTGAGTAATGATGAATTTTTTTTTTTTACTTTTCAAAGATAAAAGCAAATGAGGGGAAGGGGTGGGCAAGGCGAAAAGTGCAACAATGAATGAATGGAAATACAAAGTCTCTGCAAACTTTCATGAAAAGAAATTTAAAATAAAAAAAAATCTATAAAAACAAAAGAAGAACAAAAAGTAAACAAACAAAAAAGAATAGGGATGTCTTCCCAATACTACAGTTCTATCCGTTAATAAATCTCTTTTCCTTTTATCTTAATCAGATTTATAATATCTATCATTTTGTTCTTCCTGTAAAAATTAAAAATACTATTAAGTCCCAATTTGAATTCCTGATTTGCATATAGGATGAATCAATATTTTGTTGTTGTTTGTTGTTATGTGCCGTCGAGTCGCCTGCAACTCATAGCGACCCTATGTACAACAGCCCTAAACTCCGCTCTGTCCTGTGCCAA
>NW_006399920.1:2311395-2312631 GCF_000299155.1 Elephantulus edwardii | reverse complement strand
TAACGCAGATTGTTGATAAATCGTCCACCAATCCTGACCCCACATTTCTCCTCATAGAGCCCAGCCTCCTGGATAATCTGTTCTGCATATAGGTTGAGAAGGTATGGAGATAGGATTTAGAATGAGTTTATGAGAAGTTACAGCTCAAGTTTCCTGAAACTTATTTTCTAGGTAATTTGAAATAAGTTGGAATCAAGAGTCAAATGTTCCTCTTTGTATTGTACTGGGCTAAGTGGCCTGTACAGAACTGATATGCCTGGTAGACACATTTAGTCCACTGGTTCAACACTAGACTAAATTAGATCCAGTGTTTCATGAATATAGGAGCCAAGCTCCTGGGGTGTTTTAATATCGTGTTATTTACTGTCATTGAAAGCTTACTGGAGTTCAGCTATAGGTTGGTTCCTTTCATAAGGATACATTCTTTCAAGCAAAATTATTTTCCAGAGACTTAAAGCTCCAGAATTACTGGTCTTTGATTTTTTTTTTCCCCTTGCCACTTCAGAACTCATTTCACTATACTGTAGTACTGCTCAGTCACTGTCTCCTTGTAGTTTTGGCTTCTTAAGGAATTCTTGCTTTGACTTTTTTACTAATTGTGGCATTTATTGTTTAAAATTAATTCCTTAGCCATTGATTTGACTTTGTCGCATGAATGAGTGGGAACAAATAGTGTGTTTGTGTTATCTACAAAGGGGATGGCTACTTTCATTATCCCACTAGCTTTAAATTGAGCAGATCCAGGAGCAGAAATTGGGAATCTCAACACTAATAGGCAGAATGAAATATTGTGAATCCTTCAGTACAGGAGATTTCCTGTGCCATCCAGACTGGTCTCTCCATAAGAACAGCAGCAGCCTAAATAATCAGAGACCAACATGAGACAAAGCTGAGTTGGGAACTAAATGCCCAAAGGAACTAAAGTCAGAGGCTTCCACTCAGCTTGGTGAGAACTGAGGGAAGACACCATTACTGGCAGGACTAAGAGAACTTTGTAACACTTACCTAAGCTGAGACACTGAAGGTTAAAGGGACTGCAACCACATTTAAGCAGCTGTGTAGACTGAGAGATTGTAGTCTGCTGCCAAACTAACCTGTTAATTTCTCTCCTAAGCTGAGGAAAATTAAACCAAATCCACAGGAGCCAAAATATGACTTTGATTTCATACCACCTGAATTTCAAATCATCTCAGGAACAGGTTTGAGGCCTTGAACACTAATGAGCGAAGACCAGAT
>NW_006399920.1:2267956-2307335 GCF_000299155.1 Elephantulus edwardii | reverse complement strand
GTGACTGGGGTAATCGGGATGGGTGTGTCAGAGGCGGTGAGGTTGGCGCAGGATAGAGCAGCGTTTAGGGCTGTTGTGCATAGGGTCGCTATGAGTTGGAAACGACTCGACGGCACATAACCACAACAACAACAACAAACTCCATAACCATATAGTTCTGTGACGTCTGTGTGGCCACTGCAAGGGATTGTAGACCCAAGAATAAAGCATTGACAGCCTAGGGAGGGAAAAGAGTTGTTCGAAATGGTAGGAGTAGGATGGGAGCTTGAGGGATATATATGACCTCATAGGAATCGTTTTTATGCTGTTAGTGGTGTAGATGGGGACTGTTCCTTCTTGTCAAACTAGTGGAAGATGAACTGATGCAGTCATCCATGCCCTCCCTCTTTTATACTGCCCTTACTCAAAACTGATTAATACATCTATATAAACATTTAATATAAGAAATTAAACAACTTTTATACCAAGTTAAAGAAAAATTGTTATCTGTGTCCTTTTTCATTTGTTTTCCAGTAATTGGAAAAATGAACTTTTTTAGACTTAAAAACATTGACTGGGGGAAAAAATATTTGGAACACATTTTGGGTTTTCATCTTTTAGGGTTACTCTATGTGTAGATACAGGGCATTCTGATTTGGGATCAAGTTGCTTAACTTTTTGAAAGTAAGTTCCCTGTTTTTTGCATGCCGTTTAATTAAATCATCACTAAAAACAAACTATGACAATACCTATAGTTGTGCCATCTAGTCAAGTGCAATTCACAGGGATTCTATAAAGCAGAATAGAGCTGCCTCACAAGGTTTACAAAACTACAAATCTTTGAGTCCAACTGTTACTTTTTCCATGAGTAGGCTCATGGGCTTCAACTGCCCTTTCGGCGGCTGATTTCCTTAACCATTATGTTATCAGAGCTTCTCATTTCTACAGAGTTACTTAAAATAGTGTCACTTTCTCTACATGATATGTCTGTGCTAAAATTTTCCTCACCACTTAAAAAATTTCAAAGGAATAGGACATTCTATCAAAAAGAGACAAAAACTCTACTTGCCACATTTATTTTCCTGTTAAATTCAAATAGGTTTTCATCTTACATCTAATTTGCCCTCTCAAATGAATAATGTTTGTTATGTTTCTTTTCATTATTATTATTATTTATGAACATCAATAGAAACTCCTTAAGAATAAAATAATTGTCCTTCAGTGACTGAGATATTACACTCAACATAATGTCCTCCAGGGTCACCCATTTTGTATTATATTTCATGAGTTTCTTGTTTTTCAATGCTTCACAGTATTCCATTGTGTGAATATACCACAGCTTCTCTATCCATTCATTTGTTGATGGGTGCTTGGGTTGTTTCCAACTCTTTGCTGTTGTGAACAAAGCCGCAATAAACATGGGTGAGCATTTATCTGCTTGAGTGGCAGTTTTGGTTTCTTTAGGGTATATTCCCAGTAGTGGATTTGCTGGGTCAAAAGGGGATGAATAATGTACACTGCATTGAAACAGATGAAGGAGAGAACTGTTTAAAAGTACTATATGATTAGGTATTATTTTCATGTCAAGAGTCCAGAATAAGAGCTGCATAGTAAAGTGGACTGGGTTAGGGAGTGTATAACAATGAAAAAAAATTATTTTATCCTTTTCAAAGAGGAAAGTGAACTGGGTGGAGGAATGGGCAGGAAGGAAAATGTGCAACAATGAATAAATAGAAATCCAAAGTCTCTATAAACTTTCATTAAAATCTCAATAAAAAGAAATAAAAATAATAAATTGATAATTCATCATTAAGTCCTTTCTCAAACATGTATTGGTTTTTTTAATAATTTTTCTAATAATAAACTATTGATCAATCTAAAGACTCTTCCTTAGTAGCATTCAACAAACTTCCGATTCAGATAACGATGAACTCAACGTGGCATATTCAGCCTCACTCTGACTCATACCTTTTTTATATTTATTTAATTATTTTAATGAAAGTTTACAGAGACTTAGAGCTTCCAGTCATTCATTGTTGCATTTTTCTCCCTGAATATCCCCTCCCTTCCAATTCACTCTTCTCCTTCAAAAGTAAAACTCTTTCACCGTTAGCAATCACATCCCCCTCAAGTCTACTCCGTTGTGCAGCCTTTCAACCTGGACTCCTGTCGTGAGAATAATACCCAATCATAAATCCCTTGTCTACAGTTCTCTCCCTCATCTGTTTTGCAACCTGCCTTTTGTACCACTTAAAATTCCAGATTTAGGATTATTCCAGGGATTAGGTAATTGCTGTCAACTCTAACCTGAGAACTATACTGCATTGAAGACATTTTGGTGCCATAAAATACAGTGAATTGCACTGTTAACCCAAATATACTGCCTCTCTGGAGGTTTGAATCCATCAGTGACCTATAGGGAGAAAAGAAGGCAATCTCATCCTGTGCAATTTGTAGTTTCTTAAAACCCACTGGCGTGTCAGCTATGAGTCCCTTCTGACCTGACAACAATAAGTTGTATTCTGATTGAGTTGAATAAATCTTTGGCAACTAAATGTTTCTTTTAAACTACAAATAGACCTCTTTACTTTATGCCTCAGTAGGAGAAAACAAATTGTAGAGGCACAAGACCATGGGCCACAGAGAATGAGAACAGGAGAGGCCCTCACCCCCCCAGAGCAGAAAGCACATAAACAGCCCATAGGCCAGACCCTGGTGACTGTAAAGCCACAGCAACAGCAAGATATTCATTTATTCATTGCCGACTCACAGACTCACATTTATGGTGACAACTATTTAGTTTATTTGGGAAAGAAGTTGGAGAGTGGTGGAGGCCAAAATTACCACCCAATGTAATGCCAGGCTTTAGATCAGCAGTCCCAAGGCAAAATTTCCTAATTAGTCCAGGCTGCAGTTTCAGTTCAGCAGTCAAATCCAAATCATCCAGCAAGATTTGCCTCAAAATAATTATGCCAGCTTCTCCTTCAAGCATCAGTAAGAACAGTCAAACCTTTACCTTTGGCCAGCACAAATGCAAGAAGCCTCAGGTTACACCTGCCACAGTTTTCCCACAGCAACAACACAGTCTCTCTACCATCACCACCAGGGTTTCACCACCAGGGTCTTGCCACCAGGGTCTCACTCTCACCAGAGTCTTGTTCCATTCTCCCTCAACTCCTGCTGCATAATGTAGGAAACACTCTTTCTCTTATCCTAGTCCCACAGCTATTGATGATATGCGAGACCATGTGTTTGCAGCTAAGGTAGCTGGAGACCAGAGGTGGCTAACTGTAATGGCTAAAAAAAGGCAACTTTTAGGCTAACACCACACTTTGGAATGAAGTAAATTGTGAATCTGTTACATTTTCAGCACTTTCTTTTTGCCAAACATTGTACAGATAGTTTAAACTGCATTGTATCGTAGTTCAACATGGTTTGGATCTCTTTTTCATACGTATCTTTTGTTTTTCTACTATAGTTCTCTGGTAGAATGAGAATGTTCATTTTAGTGTTTAACTCTTCCTGAATTGGGGAATTAAAATGGCAAAAAATATACATGCCTTTAATTGCATGTTACATTAAAAATGCATTGGAAAATGTTTGTAATTACTTAAATCTTTTTTTTGTAAATTCAAAGACAAGTTATGAATGATATTATGAAGAATGTGAATTCAATAACACTCAGTTGTAATACATACAGATACGGTACATGGATCAAGAAGTAATTTCTGGAATATAGTAAGGGAGCACTGTATGATTCAGAGTTGGAAAAAGTTTTCAGTGTAGTTGTGCCTTTTATTCTATATAATCTGTATTCTGAACAAATAATCTAGACCTTGGATGAAATGAAGGATAAGCAGCACCAGATTTGGAGGAAGACTCATTAAAAACCTGCAATATGCATATGACACAATATTTTTTTTTGTTTTATAACTTGGAATACAGACTAATGAATATCACAGACTTTAGCGTACAGTATGGATTCTTTATATGAACATGAAGAAACTGTTAAACTCTTCAAGTGGACTGATAAACAATAACACAACTAATGGAGCCATTGAAATTGTCAGTAATGTCTTTTTACTTGGATCAGCAATCAATATCCAGGGAAGGAGGAATTTAAAAAGCCGTCTTACACAATAGTTATGCAGATGAACTCAAACATGCCAACGACCATGAAAACGGTACAAGATTGGGCAGCATTTTCTTGTGTTATGCATAAGGTCGTCACTACCAACCTGAAGAAAGCTAATAACAAAATTGTAAAATATTTCCCATAACTTCAGACTATATACACAAATTATATTGTTATCATTTATTTTGTTAAAATATTTGTGAATATAATAGTTTTAAATCTCTGAGACATATCCCTGAGTGGCCTAAAAGGTAAAAGTTTGTGGCAGTCAGCAACAAATTGAAAGGCTGCAAGTTCAAGCTCACATACAGCCAAATCGCCCTTGTTTTTTAAACAGAATTTTCCCAGATGCATATATGAATGCTCTCAGCTATTTAACAAACTAGAAAAATTTTAAAGTACAAATCACAGTATATAATCTGACATTTGATAGAATCCCAGTGTTTGTTTCTAGATTACGACTCCATACATCATTTCTTCCAGATAATTTGTGATAAGGAATTCTGTGTTAAAGAGACTTGAACTTTGCACTTACATACCTATTTATGAAAGTGGTAAGCTTATGAGAAGTTCTACACCAAGATGTGAAAATGCTCAAACTAGCTCTTTGGTAATTATTTAATAAGATATAAATAAATATATTAATTTATTAGAAATTAAAACTACTTAATGACCAGTAAAAGATACAAATTAGCCATTTAGAGAAAAATAACCCGGATAGTGTGCAGAATATATTGTTTTAAGTTTTTCAAATTATTTCATTAGATGATATATGAAAATATAATAACATTTTAATATGAATTGTTTGTTCCTAGATTGCAATTTTTTTTCTGGTTAAATAGTTCTTTATTAGCGAATATGGTAACTTTGATGGAGTTTAACATGATGTTGAAGACCATGAGACACTAACCATCATAAAGATTCTATTTTCTGTACTTGCAGAAAATTTTGAAACTAATAATGTAAGTAAACTTTGGTTTTGCACTTCTTAGAAATTTTCCTGTAAACTCCAAAGATGGCCTTTCATAGGGTACATAGCCTCCTAAGGTATTTCTCAAAATAAAAAAAAATGAATAAATAACAAAAAATAAACATGTGTTTTAGTGTTATAGAAGATATGTAAAGAATAGAGGTGATCTTCCAGAATAGAACTGTACTTCTGGAATAGAAGTCTATCTACTTCCAGAATAGAAATGTAATGGTCAAAAAAAAAAAAAAAGAAATGTAATGGTCAAGTCTTAGAATATTTAAAATACACTCAATTTAAGCAAAAATTATTCAAGGAATGGATCTCTTTCATTTTTTACGTTATTTATGGGTGAACATCCCTACATGTCAGGAGTTTAAGTCCTAGTTTTACTATTTGATTGTTTTGTTTTTACTGTTTTTTTCAGTGTGCTGTTGAGTCAGAATTGATTCATAGCTAATCCTTTAGCAAACTTTCAGAGATTATAAAAGCATTGGGAAAGTCTACTGTCAGGGACCTCTCCAAAGTATTGAAGAGCAATGATGTCAGTCTAAGTCAGACTAAGGTGCACCTGATCAGGTCATGATCTTTGCAGTTACTTACTGTGCATCAGAAAGCTGGACAATGACTAGGAATGATAGCAGGAGAATAGATGCCTATGAGTTTTGATGATGGAGAAAAGTCTTAACTATGGACTGCTAGGAGAATAATCAAGTTAATCCTAGAGTGAATTGAGACCAGGTTGTTCCTTTGAGGCAAGTATTCTGAAGCTTTTTTTTACATACTTTGGACATTTTGGAAGGTGGGGTCAGTCCTTGGAGAGGGACATCATACTTGGGAGGGTGGAGAAACAGTTCAAGAGAGGAAAACCCTCAGTGAGATGCATTGATTCAGTGACTGGGGTAATGGGGGTGGATGTGTCAGAAACAATAAGATTGGCACAGGATAGAGCAGGGTTTAGGTATTTTCTACATAGGATTGTTATGAGTTGCAGGCAACTCGATGGCACATAACAACAACAAAAACAAAAACAACAACATAAATGGACACTGAAGAGATTGTTCATCTTTCTCCCGTAGAGCCGTTGGTGGATATTAACTTACTGCCTTTGACTTGACAACACAAATTTTACCCATTAGGCCACCAGAGCTTCCCTATTTTTATTATTTTACCACATTTTGAAATAAAAATGAACCTAAGTGTCCACTCCGATTTTTATATCAGCTAACGCAATTTAAGAAATAAACCTCATGTTGATTAATGCGTTAGAATTATTGCTTATATAACGTTCCAGCACACTAAAATATAATAAGAAAAAACAGCATTCATTTACTATAAGCTCTGGTGTCCTAGTGGTAAGAAATCTGTGCTGCAATCTCAACGGAACAGAGTTCAAAGCCACCAGCTTCTCTGCAGAAGGAGGATGGACAATCTTTTCCCATCTAATTAGCTGCCTCTGTAAACCTGCTGGTGGGTCAGCTCTAAACCAATGGTGTAACATAACAACAACAGAATTATGACTTTAAAGGAAAAAGAACTATGCTTTTACTCCTTATAAAATAGAGCTAATTACAGTGGCTTAGTGGTGAGAAGTTGTGTTGCCAATTCCAAGGCATTTGGTTTATATCAGCTGCTCCACAGGAGAAAGATGAGCAGTCTCCTCCAGTGTGGCTTTGTTATTTTTGTTGTGTACTGTTGGGTCAGAACTGACTGATAGTTGATCCTCCAGTGGGCAGTTAATCACATGGGAGGAAATAGCTCCTCCTTGCCTTGCAGAGCAGCTGGTGGATTCAAACAGAGTGTCTCTGGGATTGCAGTGCAGCTCCTTGCCAATAGGCCACCAGCACTCCTGCCTCTGAAAACTTGCTGGAGGGTCAACCAAAGTCAGTTGTGACTTGATGGTATACAACAAGAAAAACAACCACAGAAATTAAATGACACAGATAAAGCTTTTAGCATACTATTTGGCACTAACTTTGTACCAGGTAAAAGGAGTGGTTTACTTTTTAAGTGATTGGCTTGAAGGGGAAAAAAACCTTGGTGCTTTGATTTCATCAACTTTTCAAATGAAGCTGCGACAGGTACAAAGTGCTTTCATTATTGGAAACAGTGTTTTCAGCATTGGAAACCGATGGGTCAGTCTTACTCTGTGCTATAGGATCACTGCTAGTCGAGTTGTCTCAACAGCAAAGACTAGTACCAAATAACATGTTGGACATTTCTCACAGGTGAATATCATTTAACCTCATATCTTATATACTACACATTATTGCTGCAGCTGGGCAAAAAAGGAAAGTAAACTTCCAAGAGGTTATGCAACTTTCACAAAGATGAAATAGAGTACACTGGGATTTGATCCAGAGCTGCTTTACATCTACTAGCGTCCCCAGTTGCTATCAAGCTGATGATGACAGCCTGTGTGTCAAAGTGGAACTTTACTACAGTGAGGTTTTCAGTGGTTAGTTTTCTGGCAGAAGTAAATTTACTTGCTTCTGAGTGGACTTGAAAGTTCAACTTATCTGTTCATAGCTGAGCGTTTTAACTCAGTGTACTACCCAGACATTCTACAGATGTGCTGTAATAGTGTACCTAAATAGATTTCTTTAAAAGTGAAATCTATAAAAAAAATACTTAGGATGAAAAGACACACACTATCCTTAACCAAAACTGCCGAGAGCAAAGTAAACAGGGGGGTCCATACACAAAGGCAACTGTTTGTTCTTTGTATATTTATCCTGTTGCTCTGACGCTGCTGGCATGTTGAGACCCATTCTGAGTGGCATCTGAAATCCACTTGTAACTAAGCTTCTTATCTCATTATCTGTGTTTTCCCTCAGGTAGATCTATCATAGCATCAGAACAACCAGTCGGAGCTGGCTCCCATCAGCACTTTCAGTTTCCTCTCTTTCTTTGATTAGGAAGCAGACATATTTTCTATCAGACACAGCTTGTTTGTTTTCATGGGAAGAAAAAATGACACACCAGAAACAGAAACCCAAGAAAACAAAACAACAGTTGAACAGTTGTATATTTTCTTTATTTAAAAAAAAGATCTAAACATTCACCATTCCTAGAACTTCTGTAAGAAGATGAAAGCAAATATTTGGATGTCTAAATGTCTGCAATACTGCCATCATCCTCCAAGAAGCAAAGCCAAGCCTTTTCCTTTTGTTCCTTCTGTGTAGTTAATAGCGTGCATATTTTAGGTTCCAGTTCTATGGAGACAGAGTAAGAAATGACTCATTCAAAATTATACATTGATCTGTCATCCAAATATATCCTGACTGATAAAATTGATCTCTTTTCTCCCATAAATGTATTATTCAATCAAAAGAGATTGCTTGACATGTTAATAGTGAGTTCCTGCAGTCTGCCGGAATATCATTGTTAAACATCAATTTGTTAATAACAATATTATAGTCATTTGTGTATTTCCTATTTGATGGATATTCCACCCCATTTGGCAATGTTTTGGAAAGAAAATAAATGAGCCTGCTCAGAATCTCTGCTTGAAGGAAGGAATTGTATCAACTGATAGGAATTCTAAGGGCTACATGGTACCCTAGGACTATTAACAAAAAGGTTAGTCTTTCTAATTGATCTCGCTGCTTCCCAAATAAAGAGCTGTTCACTGAATCCTGTAAAGGTTACACTCTAGATAATGATAGGGGGCACTTCTACTCAGTCAAATTGATGGCTCCAGAAAAACAACATTACCACCATGTTCTAAAGTCCATTTCGTTAAAGCTAAAACCCTCAAACCACATAAACATCAAGTCATAACCAATTCATAACTGACCCTCCGATGGCCTTGCCAATGCTGTAAAGCACTGGAGGAAATGGTCCATCTTGCTCTCACAGAACCTCTTGTGAATTTGAACCAGCAGAGAGGCACTACCTTTGCTCTGTACCTCTCTACAGATTGCTGTAAATAGATATCACAATATTCTACTATTCAAATTCACTGTTGTTGATTGCCATAGAGCCAAGCATGACTCATAGCAACCCTATGAACAAAAGGCCTGACACCTTTCTATAACTATGATCTTTTATCAAAGTTCATAGAATTTCCAGAGGCATATTGTTTAGGAATTGGATGCCACTCCTGCTTCTAGACTTGTCTTAAACTGGGTGCTCCAACAAATACTGTCCTCCATGGGGAACCGTTATGGCATTTGATCCCCCCCCAATGGCATAAAGTTCAGCATCACAGCAACCCCAGGTTACCGCTGTACAGAAAATTGACAGAAGATTCTTGCTGTTTAAGCAAGAAAATATCTGGAAAGATCAGAAAGCAACTAAATGCACACACTTAAAATTGGCATCTGCCAATGACTATAAGTATAATATCTAAAACAGGAATTTAAGTTGTAAAGGTTAATTCTTAATGACCTAATCAATTTTGAATCAATTTATGTTGATTAGAATTTAACACATGCATATGATTATAATTAAAATTTTCCTATTGAAGTCTGCTGATGAATGGTGATAGCAAATGGATGACTAGAAATGGAAAAGCCCTTCAAAGAAGAAATACCAAGAGTTCTTGAATATTTGGACAAGAAATCTCAGCTTTTATGCAAGTTTGAAACAGAAAGAAACAGCTCATGGAGACTTAGTCTTAGATTTGTATACAGTGACTGCTGTTTGTTGCCCTTGAGTGTTGTGAAAAGAAGATATGAGGAGTCTGAGTGTCTGGTACAGAGTCCAAAGAAAGTGTGTTAAACTCTATTTCAGAAAGAAGGAATCATTTAGAAGGACAACAACTCTAGACATATCTTTTCCTTAGCAACTGACCCCTTATGCCACTTGGGGTGATAAACTATCCTCATTCTGTTGTTGTTGTTTTTGTTATGTGCCATTGAGTCGCTTACGACTCATAGCAACCCTATGTACAACAGCCCTAAACTCTGCTCTGTCTTGTGCCAATCGCACTGTCTCCGACACTCCCATCCTGATTATCCCAGTCACTGAATCAATCCACCTCATAGAGGGCCTTTCCCTCTTGCGCCGACCCCTCCACTCTCCCAAGCATTATGTCCTTCTCCAAGGACTGGTCTCTCCTCACTTGTTGTTGCCTTCATCCTCATTCTAGTCCATTTAATTATCAAGACTTTTCTACACTCTCCATGCCATCTTATCTTAACCAGTGAAGTCCAACTTTTACACTGTAGATGGAAATGTCTTTTCTAAATTATGCATCTGATCCATACTTTTACAATTAAAAAATTCATTCACTAACTCTTCGTTTCCTAAGTATTTCAAATTCATTATGATGACTTACCTACACCTTTAAACTTGTCATGTCAAGCTCCCTGTGGTTCCCTTAATGTCAAGTGTCTTTTCTACTTCAGATGTGCACATGCATCTTAAGTGATTCTCCAGAAATATACATTACCTCACTTTATTTATTCTTGCACTCATTGAATGTACCTTAGGTATCTCCAATATGCCAAGACAGGTGATAGAACAGTTTCTTTCTATCCCTAAAGAACTACCTGAGCAGAACCCAAGCAGATGAAGAGAAGATTAGTTATATTGTGAGCCAGCATAGATTGCTGCAGTCTGATGGCTTGATCTGGACTGGACTGTGCCTATGGATATAAATGCTCACGGTTCCCAAGTTGAACAGAGGATCCTTCAGCAAAAGGGATATGCTTGTTCCCTCGGATTTCCAGGTGTATAGGGATGAGAAAATCAGCAATTCACTACCTAAAAGGGGTATATTAGGGCATGAGGCATTAAGTAGTTTGCTTATATACTTTCACGAAAGTAGTTTTGTTGGGAGATTGTAAGGGGAGAAAATTGAATCCCCCCACAATATTAATGAACAAAATATAATGGAAACTAAAGATGGTATGGAACATAATGTACATTCATGAAATAAAGAGTATATGCATGACAAAAATAGTAATTAAAAAAGAACTACTTGATTAACCATGTTTGGTGAGTTGTTTTGGTTTTTTTCTTTTAAAACTGAATTAAATGCTTTTGGGGGGACTCTTGTGGAATCCTGTGTATGCCTTTATTTTCACTCTTACCAAAGAGAGAGCTTTTGTTCAGTTGTATATACATATTCTCTGTTGTTGTTGCTGTGTAACCTCAAGTGTAAATGGACCCGTAGCTGACCCTCTGGTGGGTTTTCAGATGTAGTTAATCACACAGGAGATTGCTCATCCTCACACAGAGAAGCTGGTAAATTCAAACTTCTCCTTTGAGACTGCAGCCCAGCATCTCACCACTAGACAACCAGAGTTCCCTCTGAATTTGCTGTACTATGAGTTATTTGGGAGTTCTATCTAAATTATTCACCTATACATGTTGTTGTTATTAGGTGCCATGGAACTGAGTACAGCAAGTCAATTCATCTTGCGTTCTTGATGCTGTTGATGGGGACAGACCCCCTTTGTGAAGTTGATTAAGGTCACATATGACTGTCTTTACATGGCCCTTGTTCTTTTGTTCTTTTCACAAGTCAAAAGAAAAAAATCACAGAGAAGCAATATGAAACATAGATAACATTAAGGAAATAGAGATGGAATAATTGGAAGTAAATAACATTGTGAATCTAGTTATTTTGTGATACAACTCAGAGTATGGAAATGAAGTGTTACAGGATGGATGAATGCTCATGAGAAATGATGGTATTTTATCAGTGAGAGAAAAACTATGATAATTTAATACACAAAATAAATTAAGACATGCTTAAATGAAAGAATGGCTTTCTGCATTTGAGTGAGACATAGTAAAGGTTGTGATCTTGAAAAGTAGAAATTTTCTATTTCTGGCAGACACAGAAGAGTTTCATGAAACAACATATGACCAAGAGCCTTTAGTGATTAAGGAAGAAGTTAAGGCTGCTCTGAAGGAAACGGCAAAAAATAAGGATCCAGGAATAGATGGTATACTAATTGACATATTTCAGCTAACAGATGCGGCCCTGAACGTGCTCACCAAGTTGTGCCAAGAAATCTGGAGAACAACCACTTGGCCAACTGACTGGAAGAGTTCTATATTTGTTCCCATCCCAAAGAAGGGTGACCCAGCAGAGTGTGGAAACTATAGAACAATATCATTGATTTCATATGCAAGGAAGATTCTACTGAAGATTATCCATAAATGACTGGAACAGCACATCAGCAGATAACTGCCAGAAGTCCAGGCTGGGTTTAGAAGGGGTCGTGGTACTAGGGATATTATAGTTAATGTTAGATGGATCTTAGCTGAAAGCAGGCAATACCAGAGGAATGTATATCTGTGTTTCATTGACTATGCAAAGGCATTTGACTGTGTGGATCATAACAAACTGTGGCTGACTCTAAGAATGGGAATCCCAGAACACATGATTGTTCTAATGCGAAACCTGTACTTGGACCAGGAGGCAGTCATCAGAACAGAGCAAGGGAACACTGCATGGTTCAAAATTGGGAAGGGCGTACACCATGGATGTGTCCTGTCTCCATACCTTTTCAACCTGTATGCAGAACAGATTATCCAGGAAGCTGGGCTCTATGAGGAAAAATGTGGGATCAGGATTGGTGGAAGATCTATCAACAATCTGCGTTATGCAGATGACACAACCCTACTTGCTGAAACTGAGGAGGACCTGAAGTGCTTGCTGCAGAAGGTCAAGGACTGCAGCCTACAATATGGATTGAGGCTCAGTGTCAAGAAGACAAAGATTCTCACCACTGGACCAATTGGCAGCATCAGGATGGATGGTGAAGCGCTTGAACACACAGCTATAGTTTGCTTGGCTCCACAGTCAATACTCTTGGCACCAGTAGCCAGGAAATTAAAAGGCATATAGCCATGGGAAAGTCTGCTGTTAGGGACCTCTCCAAAGTACTGAAGAGCAATGGTATCAGACTCACCTTGTCTCCAAAGAGACACCATTGCTTATCAGTACTTTAGAGAGGTCCCTAACAGCAGACTTTCCCATCGCAATATGTCTTTTAATTTCCTGGCTACAGGTAACCATGAAGTCCTCAAGACCGTGCGGGATCGTTCACAGGTCGCATACAGGGTGCAGAAAGAAATCTTCACTGGCTGAAAAGCGGGACAACTTAAGGGGCCCTAAAACACCCCGCCCACTTCACAGGTAACCGTGATGTCCGCTGGACCATGCAGAATCATCCCGGCCCTCGGGCCAAAAACCTATCTACACACCAGTTCTACAGGACACATCAACTTCGCCTAGGAAACATTACCACTAGACTTAAGAGACATTGGTCACAGCATAAGAAACTATCAGCAGCTGACGTGTTTGGAGTCACAGAAGTCAAGGAAGCTTCAGAGATATAAGCTATCAGATCAAGGGCTGGACAATGGGAGATGGTGAAGGGTCGGTAGGTAGAAGTGGATGGGTATCCTGGTGGATGGTGGAACAGGGAAATAAGTGGGTAAAGACACTTGTGCCAAAGGCAGGGACAACACTGATAATAGTGATTTACCCCACAATAAGGGATATATCTTTCACTTTTTCTGTAAAATGCGTGTCTGTTGGATACTTCTTTAAATCTGAACATTCAGATTAAGACAGACTAGGAAGAAGGATTGGCCATCCACTTCTGAAATAGCAGGCCTCTGAAAACTCTAGGTGTGCTAAAATGTTACCAAAATAATACAAAGTTGTCACTGCTCATTTTCATCATTTCATCAATTTAACAATATATAGCAAAAAGTTTATGAAAGATCAATGGAAGCGAGCAATGTAGGCTTTGGGAGAATTTTAGAGTCTGAATTAAGAATGTGAAATCAATAATTAGTAACAATGTGCAGGTAAGTGATGTTGAACAGAAATAACCAGAACATCACAAAAGAATCATGAACCTCATGAAAAAAACAGACTATAGAACCTCTAGAAAAAAATGGCAATCACAATAAAAGATGAATGTTCCTTTTGAAACATTTGTTCTATCAAGGGAGTAAACTTTAAAAAAATTGCTGCTTCATCATATTCTACTTATAACAAACTCATTGTCATCGAGTTGGAACAAATTCATTGCTGACCCTCCAGTGGGTTTTCAGAAAATCTAAATTGCAAGGGAGGAGAATGCCCATCTTTCTCTGATGGCAGGGCTGATGGCTTCAAACCACAGGAAAGGCCTCCTTTGTGAGGTTAGTAGCACAATATCCTAAGTACGAGGCCACAAGAGTTCCCTGTCCTGTCTTTAGGACAAGCCAATTACTGTCCAGTCTCTTCTAACTCATGGTGAACCCATTGAACCTCATGCATCAAAGAAGCACCATGGTCTGCAAGGCTCTCACTGACTGCTTTTTCAGTAGATGATCAAGTCTCTTTCAAAGCTCCTTTGGATGGATTTGAAACACTAAACATTCAGTTAACAACTGAAAGCGTTAACCACTTGCACCACCCAGGGACACCTTATACTTTCCTCACATAACCATGGGATTTCTTACCCAAGGCATTTCTTAAGGTGGCGAGGGGGAATACATCATTTCCATTTGAAAGAATACTTTTGTTTTGACAGTGAGAATTTGGGACATTTTTGGGGAAATCCCATTATCCAATTAAAACTGAAAAAAAAAAATCAGACATCTGTGAAACATTGTTTAAAACCAAGAAGCTGAGACATAAGAAAATTCATTCTGTTTCATCTCAATATCAATTGTAGATCAAAGAGTGATCTGGATTGACAACGGACATCCAGTCTGAAATGAATTATGTTCCATTCAACATCTAAAATGTCACACTGGGCCTTGCATGTGGCTTTAATTTTCAACCACCCAGCCTTGGTACTGGTATTTAGATCTTCCAAATGTGCTGTTTGACCTTAAGATAATAGAATTTTATACCTTGCACAAAATTGCAAAACCTTTGTAATATTCATTTTAGCCAATGATAGCTTAATTGCTTACTCATTTATATTAAAAATACATTTAATTTATGAGTCAATATTATTTTCAACTGATTTATTCTTAGCAGATGGTAACTCACAAAGAAAGTGTTTTTTAGCATTCTGTGTAATGGGAAATATTTGAAAATGGAGACCTCAAATCCATTTCCTCAGCAAAGTCAAGCATTAACAGGCATAACTAAAATGATTAGCATATAATTGATGTCTACTTCATGCCACATATTTTATGTAGAAAATTGCTAAGCCTCTAGTTGTTAAAAATGTTCTGCACATTGCTATTGACAAAGAGCAAGTTATTATGAAAACTTATTTTTTAAAATTTTAAAAACAAAATTTTTTTTTCAATTTTGAAAGGAAATACTTTACCCCTTGCCCATGACTTTTGATTTCCCCAGACTCCTTTATAATTTATGCACATTAAAAGCAATGTCAAGAAAGGAAACCCAAAAGTTAAATGCCACATAACAAAAGGACTTGTAGTTCCTATTAGTGTAAATCAAAGTTAATCAAAGAAATACTCCATTACATAGAAATTATAAGAAGAAAAGAAAAAAATAAAAAAGAATAAAAGAAAATACAGATGACTGAAGGAAATGCAATATAAGTTCATTGTTTGAATCAAGTCTGTTGTTTGACTCGAGTTTTGCTACTTGCCATTGTTGTTGTTATGTACCACCAAGTCAGAACTGCCTCAGTGCTGACCCTCCAACAGATTTTCAGAGGCAGTTATTAATCACACCGAAGGAGATTGCCCATCTTTCTCCCATGGAGTTTCTAGTGGATTCAAACCATGTACCTTTGGGATTGCAACATGACCCCTTATCTCTAGGTGACCAGAGTTAGTTTTTGGTATTTAGAAAGTTGGAAAAAATAATTTCTCTGAGCTTCAATTTTCTCATTTGTAAAATGAACTGCAAATAATGCTTATTTTAGAGAACTATTAAAAGAAACTTATTAACTAATGCCCGAACACAATATAGAATCAATAGTGTCTTTGTTCTTCCTACTAAAACCATTTTTCAATAAGTTGTATCTCTTGCCATGCAGTCAGAAAATACACTTTCTCACTGCTGAAACAGACAACCACACCTTTTTCTCTGCTTTTTTTTTCTGTCTGTCATCGTTAGTAGGCAAATATTTAATTACATATTGGTCATAAGCACTGACCAATGAGAACCAGCACAGACTGTAAATAGGAAAAGCCCTATTACCCTGTGCTAGTTTCTAAATTAAGTGATGACTGGGGAAAGTGTTCCAGTTCATTGCTGTAGGGTTGGAACCGACTCATAGGTGATCTCTTACTGAGTTTCTGAGGCTGTAACTCTCTTGGGAAGGGATTGGTCATCCTTCTCCAGTGTAACCACTGGTGAACTCCAACTGCCAGAGAAGTATGGCCTTTGGGTTAACAACCTAACTATTCATGAATTACTTCACCATAGTATTGATGTCAGTGCAAGCTAGATGAACCTCCTTTCAGACACAATATTTATAATATTTTGAATGTTTAATCTATGTATTTTGGGGAGAAATATGGGAAATTTCCTCTCATGCAATTAACTGCCTCTTAAAATCCACTGGAGGGTCAACTATGGGTTGGTTCAAACTTAATGATACACAACAATATCTACTTATTTAACCATTAACTGTCAAAAAGGACAGGGAAAGTCTGTCTTTGAAGAAATACAGAATGTTCCTTCATAGCCAGCATGGTGACATTTATCATTAAATATTTTGGGTCTTATTTTCAGGAGATACAGTCCCTTAAGAAATTAGAAGGTCAATGAAAAAGAGGAAGACTCTTACAGGGGTGGGTGCTAAAAAAGGTTTCTACAGTGGGGTCAAGCACGATAGTTACTATGACGATGTCAACAAATTTTTTTTAACTGCTGTCACGTTAAGTGTTGATTGAGAATCCAAGTAATATTAAATTGTTGACAAATTAAGCCTTTCCTCTGTCTGCCATGAGGTTTCTGTTGTTCTAATAGTGAGAAATTTTGCTCTCTTGATGTTGTGATGTAATACATATTGAAGGCTATAGTCTTTGATCTTTTCCAGCAAATGTTTTAAAGTCCCCTCTCTACACTTTCAGCTAGAAAGGTTGTATTGTCTGAATAACAGAGATTGTTGATGTGTATTCCTGAAATCTCAACGCCACATTTTATCTACACTTTTCTACATAAATACATACATAGATACATAAATATCCATATGACAAAGAGGAATGATAAGCAATCTCCTCCAGTGCAGTTTACAGCCTGCTGGAGTCAATTCCTAATCCCACCTAGACCTTATCAGCAATGTGCATGTGTGTGTGATTTTCAATCAAAATAGGTCTACCTACAACAGCAGCAGAGAGAAGTCCAACTGCCCATCATATGGGAAAATAATGAGAAGATAACATATACATATATAAAAAATTAATCTCCACTGTGTTTTCTATTAACATACATCGCATGTAATTTAAGAGTTTCAAAAGACATTAAGAAGTTGAAAGACTTTGTCTATATAGTTCTACTCTCCTCACAGAATGACAAGAGACAATATGGTGAGGGAAAAGGAAGGGGTAACTGTCATCAATGTTTTTAATCTTTAAAATATACAATACTTGGAAATTTTATTCATCATTAAATAATTACCCATTTTCCTTTGTGCTGATGACTTTAATTTTTACAGATGACTGGTAATTAGACTGGAGTTTAAAGGGCCTGAGAGAGGAGCCCTATGAAAGGAGAGGCTCTGCTAGAATGTCTGAACTCCTAGGAAGGAAGAAGAGAAGAGAGGCTCTGCAGGTACATCCTTATCGGAAAAGCCAGGAGAGCTGTACGTAATTCAGTGAGAATATTTCTGGGCTAGAGAAGCTGTGTCCTTCTAAGAGTATTCTCTTATCTGGAAAGGCAGGACAGGTCCAAACTCACCACCCCCTTTCCTGCTGAAACTGTAAAGCTACCAAGGAGAGCAGCAGAGCTGCTTCATTGTCTGTTTTCTATGAAAAGTCCAGAACAAAGCTGTTCCAGGAGTTTTGCCTTTTTGAACTATAGCCCCCCGAGGCTCCATTTGCCAATACAGCCACTTCCTCCTGCCAAAACAGGTATTTAAGTGATTTGTGGTCCCTTCCCTCCCTCAGGTCTCTTCTTCCTGCAATATTTCTGCAACAGGCCAATCATTTATTTTCTTTTGGTTTCAGATTGATATTTTGATATGTTGGGAATAATTTCTTTTAAGCACACAAAAAATAAAAATACTTTTGCACAAAAGTGAAAATTAGAGTCACTAAAAATGTATTTGAGGTTACATTGCTAGAGGGTAAACTTGATCTGACAATTTTCTACCTTAAGCTTCAAGTTCTATGGAAACTCCATTAACATTTCAGGACAAGTAACTCACTCTGCTCACAAAGTAACATGTTGAAATTCTAAAAGAGGATCAGAATAAATGTAAAGTCCAAGCATTGTCAGTTATTAGAACCCACACTAGTTTAAAGGTCACTGAGAATGTTTCCTTCATTTTCCATGCTAAATAAAATACTTCAGCCTGTGGAGGTGAAGTTACTCATCTGAAATGTTGTAGCTGGGTGAAGTCAATCCCCAAATTATGCAGACTTGATTATTCAGCAAGTATTCTTTCTGTTGTATGATGTCACGTTGTTTATGAATGCTAAGACCAAATGTTACTTAAGAAAACACTGAGATATTTTCAAAGACATTGGTAGAAGGACTTTACTTCCCTCTCTGTTCCTTAGAAGCAAATATATTGATTGGTTCTGTAGCAGATACCTCTATCTCCGTCATTTGCACTCTTTGCTCTTGCTTTTTTTTTTAAATTCTGCTTCAGTGGATCACTGTGTTTCTTAAGATCTGAAGTCCAAACCTGCCGTTGTGGAGTTGATTCTGCTTGATGACCACCCATCATTAGGTTTCTAAGGCTTTAAATCTAAAGATTTGTATCTTCCTCCCTTGGAGCTAATAGAACCACTGACTTTTTGATTACTAGCCCACCATATAACATTCTATGCCACTAGGAAACCTTCAAATGTTTCAAGTTAGAATATTCTCCTCCCTAAGAAAACACATACTAATGTGGACAATGACTATTACAGTTTAGTTGAACATTCTCTTTTTATTGTGTTCCCAGAATCTCAAGCTCCAAGATGAAGCTCAGTTTATAAGCTCTTCATAAGCCTATGCAACCTTATAGCTCCTAGTATATCTTATTTTCTTCTCTGTACTTAAACTGATTTTTTGGAGTCTGTCTTTATATTTATACACAAACTGCCTTAAGTTTTTGTGGAACAAGTTTTATAACGTAGAAGCTTTCTAGAACATGAATTATGCAGGGTAAAAAATAGTTTAATGAATCTTTATCATTTAAGATAGCAACACAGACATTACCCCATAATGCATGCTCAATTGTTACATAAATATGACCCAAGTATTTGAGTATATTTTTAGAAACTATATTTTCATGTATGTATGCTTCTATGTGCATGGATAGATACCTCAAGGGGGGTGTGCGTGTGTGCTTGTGTGTGTGTGTGTGTGTGTGTGTGTGTGAGAGAGAGAGAGAGAGATAGAAAGGAAGATAGCAATGATTTCACATTTCATAGTTCCATAAATGGAATGATTGACACAATTCTTGGTGAATAGTTAAATTCTGATCTACAATTATACAAGTATAAAGTTTTTGATAAGAGAAATACACACATACCTAACTCTCATTTATTCATTTTGAGATTATTGTAGGAATATACCCACCTAAATATACATATTTTCTTAAGAAAAATAGCATAGTTTCATAAAAACTAATTATGCCATTAAATATTCAGTAGAAAGAGTTCTTTTTTCTACATTTTTTTTATTCTACTTAATACATATATACATGCACATGAATAAATATATACTTATGTCTTCTTTGTCATATGTTTGTGTGTTTATATTTATTTTAATACAAAAAATCAATAATCAAATAGTGTGAAGTTTCTAATGCATTTTATGGCTGTTGGACCTTAATAAAAAAATTAATTGCTTAGATCATAGTTCATTTTAATGTTCTTTCAGGATTAATTTTTCTATATAGGACAGTGTGATAAAGCATTCTAATTACAGGAAGAAATTAAACTATATTCCCCAAGAATAAAGAAAGTATGATATTGAAATGCTTGTTAAAAGAGTAAAAATGATTAATCAATGCTGTAGTTAAAAAAATATGAACTTAAAAACAAGAAGTGAAATTCAGGGCTATGATTAGAAAATCATGACTGGTTCCAAACGATGGATTTTACATTCTGTTTCAAACTGAAAACGTAGGAACTTAAAACATCATTATGAAGTACTGCTTATCATGGAATGGTAGAAGTGATCTACTTGAGGTCAGTTAATAATATTTTTATTATCAACATATGTGCTACTGTGTATCTCAATACTCATTTTAGGAGATTGGATCCTTTCATCCTTCTTGTAATTGCTGTCTACAATTGCCATGGAATTCCTTGTAATAGAAAGAACAGAATATGAAGGAATCCCAGCCATTCTTATTGGCTGCATACATTGATATGCAGATAATGATATTAATATCTAATAATAAGCACTCACTATGTACTAGACAAAAGGAGTCCTGTTGGCATAGTACTCAAGTAATTTGGCTGTTAATTAAAGGTCAAAGTCATCAGCTTCTCTGCAGGAGGAAGATGAGGCAGCTTGCTCTATATGGATTTCCACAGCCATGGAATTAATAAAAGTTTTTACTCCTTCCTGCAGGGTAGGTATGAGTTGTGATCAAAGTGATGGCCATAGTTTTGGTTTTGGTTTTATGTACCAGACATTCTGCTAATTCATATGCATTCATGACCTTACTTGAACCTCCCAACAAGTCTATGCATTAGATATTATAATGTGTAATGATCTGTATAACAAAAGAATAGTAGAGAAACTAAATACTTTGTCAGAAATGCCAACTCCCTTGCCCTCAGACCAATACACCTCTTAGGTGGAACATGCTCAGATCCTGAAAATTTGCTGAGACCACTGACTCATATTTAATGATCCTTGTCTTAGTTGATAGTTTAACTTCCTAGGAATAACCTCCTACTTGTCAAAGCTTTCATACATTAAAGAAATGAAATTTGAGTTCTCTTCTCAAGACTTAGTTATATAAAAATGAACTGTACATAATGATGTCTTCACACGTTTAACAATACTTTGTTCATCTGTTAAATTTCATGGTCAAAGCCAAAGGCCCTTGAAAATAGAAATATTTTAGCACTCCATGTTTTTTGCTCCCCCAAGGGCAATCTTATTCCTTAAACCTATGTACTTCTTGTATTTTGTCACCGTGGAACCTGGAACCATAAGGTTAAGAAAAATCAGTAATTAATACAAAGAAGAGACAAAATGAAGATGCAGAGTCACATGTGCTCTGCTTCTCTTTCTGGAAAAAACCCCCAAAACAAACATATTAGATTGATATCCCTACTTATTTGGGGTGAAATATGGGAAAAGGTAGAAGGAAGTCTGCAGTCGTCTTATATAAGTAGACATAATATGTGGTAGACATACATTTTCTTCCCAAAATCCCACTTCAGGAATGAGCATACTTTACACAGGTCTGTTATTTAAATGCTGAACACATAACTAAAATTATTAGAAAAATATACTAGAAAGATGAAAGAAAGAGAATGCCTCTCTTGTATATATAAGTTCACATGCACTTGTTGCAGAATATAAGAAGGTAGAATATTTTTCTGCCCTATATACAGGTAATGGACAATACTTAGAAAAATATTTGAGCATATTTTTACATATGTATAGTAATTTCAGAAGAAACAATTGAAAGAATTCAAAGTACTAGCTTCAAAGGACTATAAATAAGGAACAGGGGAAACTTGCTAAGAAAAAAAATCTCATTTCTTTTTAAGCCTGGTACCATTATTTGATCTAAATACAAATTGCTTTGATAATAAATTTTAAAATATCATAGAACAAGGACAACAAATGAAATCATTGCCTCTGTCCTTGATATGTTTAGACAAGAAAACTAAAAGAGAGGCTGGAAGGAGGGATAAAACAACAACCCACTGAAGTAGACACCCTGTAAACTTGTGTAATGAGACCCTTGTCTGAGATGGTATTGCCAAATGTTTGTTCTCAGTCAGTAAATTTTCTTTTCTTTGGTGAAGACAGAGATTGAATCTTTAGAAAATCCCATTCATTAAGTTTGTCCTCTTCAGATTGTGCATTTCTGGCTGTTTTGTCAATTCTTCATGTGCCACAGACTCGGCCTTCTAACCTTGGTCCCAGTTTGTCTCTTGTGAACTTTATGGTTTTGAGCTTTATTCCCTGGTCTCTGAATCACTTTGGGTCGATTTTTTGTGTATAGTGTGAGATGTGGATCCTGTTTTAGCTTTCTGCAGGTGAAAGTCCAGTTTTGCCAGCAACATTTGTTGAAGAGGTTGTCATTTCCACATTTGATAGGTTTTATTTCCTTGTCAAATATCAGTTGACCAAAAATAGCTAGGTCTATTTCTAGATTCTCAATTCTATCCCATTGTTCCATGTGCCTGTCATTGTACTAGCACCATGCTATTTTGGTTACTACCGCTGTGTAATAGGTTTTGAGGTTAGGGAGTGTTATGCTTCCCACTTCATTTTTGTTTTTCAGAAGTGCTTTGCTTATTTGGGGTCTTTTTCCTTTCCAAATAAAATTCATCACTATGAGAAAAAAATGAGGAATTCTTGTGGTTTAGTACGTAGCGAATTATACTCCCAACTGAGGCGGAGGGTATTCAAATCTATTGATTGATCAATATCTATTTTTATGTGAAGATGAGAAGGCAAGGAAGTGGATAAACTAGAAAACTGGAAATGGAGCAACAAAAGCAGAAATGAGAATGTTAGCAGAGAGTATTTACAATATGAACAATATATGTAGAAAGTTGTGAAATCAGAGCCGCATTTACTGTGCAAGCTTTCACCAAAAACCCATTAAGATATTATGAAATTTTTCATGTTTCCTCCAAAATAAACCAAAAAAAAAAAAAACCAACCCTTCCTACCCCTCAAAAAAATCAAAGACACTCAGTGCTGGCAGGTAGGAGCCTATGGTCAAAATCAGGACAATTACATCATATCTCTATGGGTACCTCCTTACAAGGATAAAATAAAATGTTAATGTTGTAGCATAATATCATCAAGTTACATTTTAGACAACCATCTAAAATGATCAGCATATGAAATGGTCATTAGCCAAAGGTGGCCACTTTAAAATATAATTAAAAATTAATTTTCATTTAAATCAGATTTCAAACATTATGTCAGTCTAACTTACCACATTTCAAGTGTTAAATATATTGAATGACTTCTATTTACCTTTATGCAGAGTATAATATATCTAGAGGTAGGTAGCTGGTGGTATAAAGCTGTGCTGCAATTCTAAAGACACACAGTTTCTATTCGATGTACTGCTTCTGAAAGCCCACTGGAGAGTCAGCTATGGTCATTGGTTCTGACTTGATGGCACACAATAATAACATCATTGCAGTAAACTCTATTGGACCTAAGCTCTATTACAGCTCTGTTGGACCTTTCTGAGCTTTATGATTTTTTTGTGTTGAACATGTAAAGAGAATATGCCCTGGGATCATTTATCCTGAAGAGAGATGAACAACCATGCAGAGGTATAGATCAAATATTTCAGTATGTAAAAACCTGTAGCAACCATTGGGTCAGTTATATCTAATCTCCGCTGACTTCTCAAGGAGAAACAGCCCCTATGCACAATATCAACAGCACATGTACACATCCCTATTAAATCAGAGATTCCCAAATGCCTCCTTCTGTTAATTATTACAATCATTCCTCCAAGGGTGTTTCCTGCTCTACTGCTAGATTTGTTCATCTGTTACAATTCACATGCAAAACTCAACAGACAGTATTTAATGATTATGAGCTTTATTGGAGGGGTGTTAACAAGTTACAATGCAAGTAGGTAATAGGACACCATTTTTCAGTCAGGACAGCTTCTCAAGTGCTCTTGAGAACACATTGACCTTCAGCCTTGAGGTTGTAAGTCTGTGTTGCAAAATTCTTCCAGTCCTGTCAATCATGACGCCTCCTTCCTTTACCCTCAACCAGTCCACCAGCAAGCTTGAGCTAAGACCTTTGACACTTGCTCCAATTCAGGTAAAGATCTGTGTGCATCTCTTGAAGGCATCTGTGACTATGAAGGATGTTGTGGCACTCTTCATTTATATTTTTTTGCTTGGCATCGAGATTCCCATTTTCTGCCTGTAATCTTGCTCAATTGAAGCCTAATAGGATGGCAAGTCTGGATAACTCCCTCATTATTATACATTTTGTTTACATGTTCCAATCCAAAAGACATTATTCACCTCATTATTAGCATAATCTAACAAAATCATATGTCAAACACCAAAGCCACCTTGAACAATCATTCTACTGCATCTCACAATGCCATGTAGAAACAAATGCAGAGGGCAGAACTTTACCTGCGGAAAGTGATGAGGAGAACCTAAGGTGTTTATTATAGAAGGTCAAAGAATGCAGCTTTGAATATGGAGTGAATCTTAATATCAAGAAAACAAACAGCCTTACTACCAATTCAATAGGAATATCATATTAGATCGAGAGCTGATTAAAGTGGTGGAAAGATTTATCTTGCTATGATCCAAAACTCAATACTCTTGGCAATAGAAGGCAAGAAAACAGCAACAACAACAAAATAAATAAATAAACAAATAAAAATGTGTTGCATTGGGGAAGTCGGTTGTCAGGGTACTCTCTCCAAGGTACTGAAGAGTAGTGATGTCAGTCTTAGGATGAAGCTGCCTCTGATACAAGCCATGGTCTTTTCAATTACTTCCTATGCATCTGAAAATTATACATTAATTAAGGAGGACAGTGGAAGAACTGATGCCTTTGAAGATGGTGTTGGAGTAGACTCTTGCATACCCCTTGGGCAGATAAAAGACCAACAAATGTATCTTGGAGATTATGCAGCCAGGGTGGTCCTTAGAGGGATGATAGATTATGAAGATTTTTCTCACATGCATTGGGCATGTTGGTAGGAGAGGCTAATCCCTGGAGAAGCATGGAGCTTTTAAGTGTGTAGAGTAAGTGAAAGTGGAAAACCTTCAAGGAAACGGATTGATAGAGTGGCAATAAGGTCAAGTATAAGAAGGCTGGTGAAGATGGAGTAGGATAGGACAAGGTTCAGGTCTGCTGTTCTTAAGTTCGATATGAGTGACGGTCAATTTGACAACACCTAACAATACAACAACTACAATCCTAAATTTGACTACCAACTGTGTACAAGGCAAAAGTCTGGACACTAAGAAAATAATGTGCCACAAAATTTAAGAATCCCACCAGACTATAAAGAAATAAATAAGATCACATATTATTCAAACAATGTTCCTAATGATTTTATTCCATCATGTGAAGCTACCACAACTTCTCAAGCCATTTGTTTGCTGATGGATATTTGGGTTGTTTCCATTGTTTTCCTATTATGAATAATGCTGCTATGAATATTGGTGTACAAATCTCCGTTTGTGTCTCAGTTCTGTTTCCCTCGAGATACACTCCTAACAGTGGAATAGCTGAGTCATATGAAATTTCTATGTTCTTTATTTTCCCCTTTTCCTTTTAAAAATTTTTATTTTTTTTATTGTTTTACATGCAAAATTTATATACATTGTGTTTCACACATTTCTTCATTCACATTGTGTTTCTTACAATCATTTCCATACATTGTCATCTATGGCCATCATTATCCCATTGTTTTAGGTCTCCAGTAAATCTTTCCTACTCTCTCCACCTCCTCACTTTTCCTACCAAACTCTGAGACCCTGTGATTTCCTGCCTGCCCACCATCAGCTTCCCAGCTCCCTATCTTTTCCCCCTTGGAATTTCAGACACATTTTGCCAGTTAGTCTTTTTATAATAATGGTCTTATACAGTGTTTGCCCTTAAGAGATTGAATTAGTTCATTCAGCTCTCCAGTCATTCCCATGCTATGTATTATTTTTCTAAGTCATTTCTCTTGAGTGCTGAGTAGTATTCTATCATGAAAATATAGCACAATTTCACAATCCATTCATTTGTTGTTGGACATTTGGACTGTTTCCTTGTTCTTGTGATTGTGAATAAGATGGCTATGAACATCAGTGTACAAATCCCCATTTTTATCTCAGTTCTAATTTCCTTGGAGTATATTCCTAGCAGTGGAATAGCTGGGTCATATAGGATTTCTATGTTCAGCCTATTGAGGAAATGCCAAACTGCCTTCCCAGACTGGTTGTACCATTTTAAAATCTCATCAATAGTGTATGAGAATTCTAATGTCTCTGCATCCTCTTCAACATGTATGACTTGCTTTCCTGTTAAACTTTGTCACTGCTACTGGGATGAGATGGGAATACTATGCAGCACTCAGGATCAATGCTTTAATAAAATACTATATAACACAGGAGAGGTTAAGTGAACTAACTCAGTCTCTTAAGGACAAATATTATAAGATCTTTATTGTAAAAAATAGAGCAATAACTAGCAAGATGTGTACAAAAGTCCAAAGGGGGAAGAAAGGGATGAGGCAGGGACACTGACGGGTGTGTGGTGTCACAGAGTTTGGGGATATAGAGGAGGACTGTGAAGGACATAGGAAAAATCCAGGAGGGATCCAGACAGATGCCATAATAGTGGGCATAGATCAACAAAAATTAATTTTATAAAACACAAAGTATGGGAATAACTGAATGAAATACAAAGTGAATGAAGGGATGTGTGAAACAAATGTATGTGAAACACAATGTTTACAAATTTTACATGCAAACCAATACAAAATTAAAATGAATTAAAAAAAAGAAATGTGATAAGATCTATTGCAAAACTATATAGAATTACAAGGAGTAGAACAGAAGACATCTAACACCCAATAGCTGTCAATATTATTAATTTCGATCTGAAATAACTGATATCACAGCTTAAAGTGAATAATGCAATACCTGTAGTTATATGCCTTTGAGTCGACCATGATTCATAGTGACCCAATGTATAATAGCTTTAAACCCTGCTCTATCATGGGCAATCTCACGGTCTCTGAAACATTACCCAAGTTACGGTCTCAATCCATCTCTTCTGGGGTCATCATCTCTTGCACTCTCGCTCCACACTTCCAAACATAATGTCCTTCTCCAAGGACCAATCCCTCCTGGCAACATGCCCAAAGTATGAAAGATGGAACCTCAGAATCCTTGCCTTCAAGGAATAGCTTGGCTTCCCCTCCTTTAAGACAGACCTGTTAGTTCTCTGGAAAGTCCATGGTATGTTTAGTACTCTTCTCCAGCACCACAACTTGAAGGCATTGATTTATCTTCTGTCGTCTTTGGCCATTCATTGTTAAGCTCTCTGATACATACCAGGTAATTGTGAAGACCATGGCTTGGGCTCGGTGCACCTTAATATCTACAAAGACATTGTTGCTTTTTTGCACCCTGGAGAAGTCACTGACAAAAGGTTTTTCTAATGTAATTTGCCTTTTGATTTCCTACTTGCTGGTGTAGAGAGTGTTGATTGTGGAACTAAGCAAGCTGAAATTGTTAGCAATATCAATCTCTTCTCTGTCTATCATGATGTTGCAAAATGGCCCAGTGGTGAGAATTTTAATTTTTCTAAAAAGGTGAAGTTTTGGAAAATAAGGTTGTGTTTTATTTAAAAATTAGTAACATGTGAAAAAAAATCCAGAGTAACTGGAAATATAGTTTACTTTGGAAGAGGACAGGAATTTGGGTAGAGTTAGAGAGGTAAAAATAAGAGATTACGATGAAGATTTTTAAGTGTTGACATTAAAGTCCTTGGCATATAGGTTGGAAAAGCATCTCAAGAGTTTTCCTTTTCCAGCATTCATGTAAGTGTTGTAACTTTCACATTTGTTTTATTTATAAATGAACAATAGTCTTAACATAACATAAAGGTAGTGGCAAATACTAGATAAGGGTACACTAAAATATTTTATGAAGAAATGGAAATATTTTCTCAGATTTCCATTTTAGAAAATTCTACATGTACATTGGTAAATAGGTTGTAAAATGCTACCACGATATAAGTACTGAACAATCTTTTAATGCTGAGGTTGGTTCATTTAACACTTTTTATATCAGGCTATCAGCAACTTGGGACACATGCATCCTCAGCACATTCCTTGTTACTTCTTAAATAAAGCATTTAAGAGCTAACAGTATATCAAGAAAGCAGAATATGTCAGTTAAATGAAATATCCATTAGTCTGGGAACAGAAGTTCCAACAAAGACACAGACTGCATTAACAGTTGGACAGGCATTAGCCATGGCATGTTTGTCCTTGATGTTCAAAGATAATAGCCACTGGGTGGGTTACTCTCAATATGTGAACGTATTTGTAAAACTAAGAGTGTACGACCAGATGCTCACAGGTGAAAGCTCCATTGAGCCTTTCATTTTTGGCAGCTCATCCTGTGACTCACGCCCCACATATGTCATTGCTCAGGAAAATGCACAGAAGCCCTTATTGTTTTATACCAATTCAGTCTGCTTGTTGTTGTTTCCCACTACTCCACAGCTGTGTCAAAGGCCTTGCAAACTGCCTCTGGGATTCCAACTCTAAACTTAATAGCATTCTATTTGCAAGCAGAGCATCAATTGTAGCTTTAAATAAACAAAACAAAACAAAACAACCTCAAAGCTAAAGCGTACATTGCTGAAAGGAACTTAAAATTTAAAGTAAAGTCTTCTTTTATAAATGAGAAAAATATATAAGATTCAAATCAATTGCTAAAAATCTGTATGTTGTTGTATTCATAGTTTCCAGAGGCATGTTATTTAGAAAGTGGATGCCACTCCTGCTTCCAAACCTTGCAAGGGAAAGAATATTATTTATATGTACACAAGGAAGACCTGTTAATACAAATAATATTCCAACATATGCACCAACAGGTAAAGCCAAACAGGGAAAAAATTGAAGATTTTTGATAAATTTTGCAGTCTGAAATGATGAAATGTACAATCAAAATGCATTAATAATAATTAGTGACTGAAATGCAAAAGTTGGAAACCATGTAATGAATGGTAGCAGAAAAGACTGGAATTGGTGACAGAAAGAGGCTGTAAATAGAATGATTGGAAACTGTGTGTTCAATAATTGAATATTGTATGTTCAATAATTTATTGATTAAAAAGACCTTTAAAAAAACCAAGAAATAGTAATTTTACACACCTGATGGTCAGCATAGGAATTCTGTTGACTAAATCTCTGGAAGGAATCATTGGAGAAGCTAAATATTAGCAATCATAACAAGGCCAGATGCTAACTGTGGAGCAGATCATAAATTACGCATATACAAATTCAAATGAAGGTTGAAATTGGTTAAAATATTTTCATAAGAATGAAACTATTATCTTTAGTCTATCCTACTTAAAGTTAAAAATCATCTTACAAATAGATTTGAAACCCTGAATATTAATGATCAAAGACCAGATGAGTTTTGGGATGATATCAAGGATATCTTCCATGAAGAGAGCAAAAGATCATTACAAAGACAAAGGAGAAAGGGAAAAAAAATGAAATGGGTGTCAGAAGAGACAAAATATTCCACTAGCACATCAAGAAGCCAAAACAAAGAGAAAAGATATTGAAAACAGAACATAAGATTTCAAAGGGCAACTCGAGAAGAAAAAGCAAAATATTATAATGGAATATGCAGAGATCTGAAATTGCATAATAAAAAGGAAAGAATTAACTCAGCATTTCTCAAACTGAAAGAACTGAAAAACTCAAGCCTCAAATTGTAATACTGATACTATGGGCAAAATCTTGAATGATTCAGGAAGCATCAAATGAAGATGGAGGTAACACATAGGAAAAAAATCTATATAGGTAAATAATTAAGGTAGTTGTAGTCTGTTGCTATATTTTTAATAGTCTCTCAACAACATCATTCTTTCTTTCCTTTTCTTCATGTTTTCCTTTCTTTCTTCCTCCTCTGTGTCTTTTATTAACTACATATAGGCAACTGCTTATTTGATAACTCCCTCTTTCTACATTTTTAATTCATAGAATCTATCATGTTCCAAGAACATTATTAATTGCTAAGCACATACAAATAAAAGTTAACATCACAGTTATAAAAATCATAGATAAGTGTTCAGGAATAAGATTCATAGAACCTCACTTGCTTGTTCTTCCTTTTTACACTCAATTAAATATCCTTGAAGTTACTCAACAGGAAATTATGAAAAAGACTAAAACCTGAAGAGGAAAAAAGAAAGCTATTTAGAGACTGCAGTACTTACAAAATAACAAGAATGTCTGGTTATTAAATTTTCTTTTTATCTTTCAAGTGCTGCAGACTAGACAAAGGAGAGGTTTGTAATCAGGAGCCACCAATGCACGTGGGCACACAGCCAAAGGATTGGAAAGGGAGAATTCCAGGAGAGATTTAAAACTCAATCATAGGAACAAAACAAAAAATCTCTGTTAATGTTCATTAAAATTATTTTTAAAAAGTAAACATGATAAATGATCCTTTATCTCCTTACTTCCATTAAATTTGGTTTTTAGATGAAACAAAGTCACAGACATTTGACATTGGTCTGCGGTGTGTGGGAGAAATATTTAAGATAAAATTAGTTTTAAAAGTGGAAAGAATAAAGGGATTTAAAGAGAAGTCAGTTATCTACACTTCATTCATAGGTATAAAATCAATGTTGTTTGCTGTTATGTGTCATCAAGTCACCCGAGACTGATAGCATCCCGAAGCACCAAAGCTCTGAACTCTGTCCTATCCTGAGCCAATCTCACTGTCTCTAACACATCTGCCCCTATTACTCATCCAGTGTCTTATTCTGCACTGTCCTAGCATGATGTCTTTTTCCAAAGACATGTCCCTTCTGGTAACACGCCCAAAGTTTGTGAGACAGAGCTTCAAAATTTTTGCCTCCAGAGAGCAAGTTTGGTGTCACTTTTCTAGAAGAGACCTGTTTGTTCTCTTGATGGTCCATGATATGTTCAATACTGTCATCAAGCATCACAACTTAAAGACATCAACTCTTGTGTGATCCCTATTCATCGTCCAGCTCTCTGATGCATAGCAAGTAATGGCAAAGACTATGGCCTGGATCAGGTGCACGTTAGTCTCTAGACTGACATCTTTGCACTTCAGCACTCTGGAGAGGTGCCTGACAGCCGACTGTCACAACACAATTCGTCTTTTGATGTCTTGAGTGCTGATACCAAGAGTGTTGATTGTGAAAGCAAGTAAGCTGAAGTTGTCAACAATCTCAATCTCTTTTCCACGTATCATGAAGCTGTCAATTGGTCCAGTGGCGAGAATCTTTATTTCCTTGGTGTTGTGCTTAAATTCTTACTGAAGACTGCAGTCGCTGACTTTCTGCAAAAGATATTTTAGGTCCTCCTCAGTTTCAGTGAGCAAGTTTGTGTCATTTGCATAATGCAAGTTGTTGTCCAATTCTGATGCCACATTCCTCCTCATAAAGACCAGCCTCCTGAATGATCTGTTCCGCATATATTCTGAGAATATATGGATATAGGATGCATCCCTGACACACTTATTTCCTGATTTTGAACCGTGCTGTGTTCCCTTGCTCTTTCCTGACAACTGCCTCCTGGTCCAAGAATAGGTTTCACATGAGCACAATCAGGTCTTCTGGGATTCCCATTGTTCTTAAGGTTAGCCACAATTTGTTGTGACCCAGAGTCAAATGCCTTTTCTTGGTCAATGAAACAAAGATAGACGTTCTCTGGTACTCTCTACTTTCAGCCAAGATCCATATGACACTCGCCATGTCCCTAGAGCGGCAGACTCTTCTAAACCCAGCTGCCCTTCGGGTAGTTCTCTGTTGATGTACTACTGTTCCAGTTCGTTTTGGATAATCTTTCACAACATTTTGCTTCTGTGTGATGTTAGTGACATTGTTTGGTAATTTCCACACTCTGTCAGATCACCCTTTTCTAGAATGGGAATAAATACGGATTTGTTAAATAACTCTTTCAGTTAGTTTACTAGGTAGTTGTTCTCCAGATTTCTTGGCCCAACTTGATGAGCATGTCCAGAGCAGCATCTGTTTGCTGAAGAATGCTAACTAGTATTACGTCAATTCCTGGGGCATTGTTTTCTTCCAATTCCTTCAGAGGAGCTTGAACTTTCGCTTTCATCACTATTCCCTCTTGGTCATATGCTGTTTCATGAAATTCTTCCGTGTCAGCCAGTTCTTTTTTGGTACAGTGACTCTGTGTACTTCTTCCATCTTCTTTGAATGGATCCTAGATCATTTAATAATCTGCCCTTAGAATCTTTAAGTATTACAACTTGAAACTTTAATTTGTTCATTAGTTCTTTAAGCCTAAGAAACGCTGAGGTTGTCCCTTTTGATTTTCTGACTCTAGCTTTTTGCATATTTTTCTATAATTCTTTGCTTTTTCTTGCTGATTTGTCCTCTGAAATCTTGTATTCATTTTCTCAACTTCATTTTCTTCCCTTTGACTTCTCGGCACTCTAGGGAAATATACAAAACCTTTTCTGACATCCATCTTGGTCTTTTCCTCTTTCTGTCTTTGTGATCATCTTTTGCATTCATCATGCATGATATTCTTTATAACCTCCCACAGCTCATCTGATCTTTACTGATTAGTGTTCAAGACCTCAAACTAGTTTAGTGAACCCTTATAATGTAAAATTTTCATTCAGAGAATAATTGCCTTTGCACATCTCAATAGAATATTTATTCACATCAAGGACATTTAAAATTGCCAAAATACCATAAAAGACTACCAAATATACAAAAATATTTTAAAATAGTATATTATAACAAAGAAATAGTGAAATCCAATATTGTACTTGCCACATTTTTAAAATGCTTGTTTCTGGAAAACAAAAAGCAACAGTCCAAATCAAATTGGTTTCACACACAGGATGCCTATGTGAGATAAAATTTGTAGGATAAAAAAAATACTAAACAACTTGAAATTTATTTTATCAATGCACTTTATAACGGAAATATAGTTATCTGATGACTGAGGGCTTCTTTTATTTGAATCATTTTTTTTAGAAAAACTAAATTAAAATAGATTAGTGATATTTAAGGCAATATCAAAGGAGTCCTGATGGACAATCAAATAAGCTTTTCAGCTGCAGACTGAACTCAGTCAACCAACATTATCCTAAGAGGAGGGAAGAATCTGGCAATCCGCTTCTATAAATCTGTTGTTGTTATTGTTACCTACCGTCGCTTCGCATACAACTCATAGTGACCCTACGTACAGTAACTCTGAACTCTGCCCTATCCTAAGACAATTTCATCATCTCTAACTGACCTACTTCCATTTCTCCAGTCACTGAGTTAATATATTTCATCCAGGGTCTTCCTCTGCTCACTGCCCTCCACCCTTCGAAGAATGATGTCCCTCTCCAAGGACTGGTCCCTCCTGTCCAAGTGCCCAAAGTACGTCTGACAGAGCTTCAGAATCCTTCCCTCCAGGGAACAGCTTGGTTTCACCCTATTCCAGACACACCTGTTCCTTCTCCTGGCAGTCCACAGTATGTTCAACACTCTTCTCCAGCACCACAACTCAAAACTATGGCTAAGAAAGACCTGTGGGACAGTTCTATTCTGTCAAATAGGTTGCTAAGATTTGAAAATTGCTCAATAGCACATAACAGTAAGAACATAGCAATACGATAAAAATTATTAAAATAAATTACATAGGACAAGGAATCCTCTATTATATCCTTGGGTTTTGTCCTTGATTTTCAAAGCTATCATTGTGTGCACCTACAAGGCACTGGCTGTCTTTCGGTGAATCTCAATGACTGTTGAATGGCAAAAAATAAAATCAATTTAAAACTTACCCTGAGCTAAGAAGGGCAAGAGATAAATCATCTTGAACTGATTGAGAAGGATTTATGTAGAGAAATCTCTCTTGGAAATTAGACTGAAGCCATAGAAACACTCTAAACCCAATTCTAAGTGCAAGAGATACATAAAAATGAGTTTGAAACTTAAAAATAATCCTTTTAGTGTTCAGGCTTTCTCCATGGTGTTTTGGTTCATTACTGTCAGAAAATAAAGACTAAGAAGCTGGAGGGTTAGATTGTGATTAGTAAAGATTCAAAAGGCTTTCATGGGCATTTGCTCCTAGCAAGACATCCTTTCTCATGAGAGTCTTGCAATTTAGTTCAGATGGTCCGTGTCCAAATTGCATGGATGCTGAACATTGTTAGAGAAAAGACAGACTAAAATAGAGAATTGAATACTGTGTAAGTCAGAATCTATCCATCTGGAACTAGTAAACCAATGCAAGGATTGCCTTATGATCTGCAATTTAGATGCTAAACATGGACATCTTTCCTAAAACAAGATGTAATATCTTGATCTGAAAATTCCAGCAAAGCACACAGCTGTATCTAACATCCGACAAATAGTGACTCTCAGAACCATAGTTCATGGAAGAATAGTCACAGCTTTCTAAACTAAATGTTAAGTGTTTGAAATGGTACTTCTTAATTGTTGTTTTAGTGAAACCCTGAATTAGAATTTTACGTTTATTGCTCAAGGTGACATTGAAAAATGAATGATAGTAAACTGAAAGGTAAAGACTGTAAATCATAAGAAACATTAATGAAATTGGAAGAGATGCAGCCTACTGGTAAAGTAGTTCAATACATACTGCATACTTTTTAGTATTTGCTGAGCTTTCATATGACAAATTCTTTACGAATAATGTCTGAAGTTATTCACGTTCTGGGTGTATTTAAATATGAATCTCAAAGGAGTCTGCTATAACCAGAAGCTAAAATGTTACAAACATCTGTTATGTATAAAGCAGAGGTCAAGATATTTTTTAAAATTACTTTATTTGTTTGTTTGTTTTCACAAGTAAACGGCTTGTCATTGTTATTATTCACAAATGAGTCCGTTCTGGATCCTGGAGAACGAATGCATGCAAAACAGAACTTAACCAAGGTTTTGGAAGCATGACATTTTTGGAAGCCGATCTGCAAAAGTACCTGTTTTCTAAAGCATCTCTGAGTGAGTTTGAACCACCAGCTTCTTGCGTACAAGTAGTTTAGCCCTTAGTCATTTGCTTCAGAGGCTCTTTATTATTGTTACCATTTTGAAAATATGAGAAAACTGAATAAAATCACCCTACGTTACAAATGTTCTAGGATATTGTACTTTGGCAAAAATCCTTATGTCAAAGAATATACTCAGATCTAAACTCAGTTCTACCACCTAGTATATTTGTAACCTTGAGTAATTTATTAGTTTTAAATTTTGCAATAAATTTTACTGGAATAAAATCAGATTATCTGTGGGTTTTTTTTTAATTTTAAAAAAATTCACTCATTGTTGCACATTTTCTCCTTCCTCCTTTCTCCTCCCTTCCCCTGTCGATTTTGCAATGCACTTCTTGTTCCAAATTGTTTTCATACATATAATACCTAATCATATATTACTTTCGGAGAGTTCATCCTCTGATTTCTTCCAATGCCCTGCTCATTATTTATCTAATCTTTTCCCATTCTGCCCCCAGCCCCCCAAGTCAGTCCTATTTTTTAACAGTGGTATTATGCAGTATTTCTCTTTTTGTGACTGAAATATTTCTCTTAGCATAATATACACTTCAGGCCTTTTGTTCATGTTGTTGTTGTTGTTATGTGCCGTCGAGTCGTTTGCGACTCATAGACCCTATGCACAACAGCCCTAAACCCTGCTCTATCCTGCGCCAACCGCACTGCCTTTGACACACCCATCCCGATTACCCCAGTTACCGAATCAATCCATCTCATAGAGGGTCTTCCCCTCCTGTGCCGTCCCTCCACCCTCCCAAGCATGATGTCCCTCTCCAAGGACCCGTCCCTCCTGGCAACATTTCCAAAGTATGTCAGACGAAGCCCCAGAATCCTTGCTTCCAAGGAGTAGCTTGGTTTAATCTTCTCCAAGATGAATCTGTTTGTTTTCCTGGCAGTCCATGGTAGATTTAGTACTCTTCTCCAGCACCACAGCTCAAAAGCATCCACTTTCCTTCTGTCCTCCCTAGTCATTGTCCAACTCTCTGATGCATAACAAGCGATTGCAAATACCATGGCCTGTATCAGGCGCACCTTAGTCTCCAGAGAGACACTGTTGCTCCTGAGTGCTTTAGAGAGGTCCCTAACAGCAGACTTTCCCATCGCGATACGCTTTTTGATTTCCTGACTGCTGGTGCCAAGAGTGTTGACTGTGGAGCCGAGCAAACTGAAGCTGTGAAAAATCTCAATCTCTTCGTCATCCATCCTGACGCTGCCAATTGGTCCAGTGGTGAGAATCTTTGTCTTCTTGACATTGAGCCTGAGTCCATACTGATGGCTGCAGTCCTTGACCCTTCGCAGCAAGTGCATGAGGTCCTCCTCAGTTTCAGCAAGCAGGGTTGTGTCATCTGCATAACGCAGATTGTTAATAGATCTTCCACCAATCCTGATGCCACAATTCTCCTCATAGAGCCCAGCCTCTCAGATAATCTGCTCTGCATACATATTGAAAAGGTATGGAGACAGGATGCATCCCTGGCGTACACCCTTCCCAATTTTGAACCATGCAGTGTTACCCTGCTCTGTTCTGACTACTGCCTCTTGGTCCAAGTATAGGTTTCGTATTAGCAAAATTAAATGTTCTGGGATTCCCATTCTTCTCAGAGTCAGCCACAGTTTGTTATGATCCACACATAACAACACAATGTCCTCCAGGCTCACCCACAGTGTGTAGTGTTCACAAGTTTCTTGTTTTTCAATGCAGCATAATAGTCCATTGTGTGAACTTACCATAGTTTTTCTATCTGTTCATTTGTTGATGGGCACTTTGCTATTGTAAATGTATATATATATTCTAAGCAATAAAATGTGGGTGCGCATGTACCTGTTTTAGTTGCAGCTCTGGTTCTTTCAGGTATATCTCCAGTAGGGAGATTGCAGGGTTAAATGTGATTTCCAACTTTTTGAGAATGTTTATCTGTTCAATTTTAATAACATAATTATGTTAAACTCATTCATAGGACAATACATTTTCTCTGATGAAATATGAAGTGTAACCTCTTATGAGTTGAGATTGAATTAATGAAAAGTGTTCTTGGTTTTTGGATTTTGAGTCAAGCTTTGGTTATCTGAAATGCACTTTATATCCCAACAAAATTCTCAAAAATATATATATGTAGAAAACATTGTTGAAGCTATAACTTATTGTTAGGTGTAGTCAAATCAGCTTCAATTCACAGTAGCTGTATGTCTGAGAGAACAGAGGACTATTAGGTCATGCTACCATCCTCAAGATCTATGCTTAACCTCAAGGTTAGAACCACTTCGCCAATACATGTCATTGAGGACCTTCCTCTTTTTCACTGACTCTCTTTTCACCAAACTTGACATCTTTCTTACAACATCTTGATAAGATGCATAAAATATACAAAACTAAGTCTCACTATCCTCATTTCTGAAGAGAATTCTGATTATATTTCCAAGACAGATTTGTTTATTCTCTTGACACTTCATGGTATGTTCTTCACCAACACTACAATTCAAAGGCATCATTTCTTTTACTTTTTCAATGTCTTTAATATGTATGTATACGAGGAGACTGAAGAGAGCATGTGTTGAGTAAAGCATATCCAAGTGGCATCCTTGCTCTTTAAACTTTTAAAATATATTTACCAGTGTAATATGTTTAAATTTTTTATTACTGCTTGTGTGGGTGTTGACTGTAGACACAAGTAAAATTAAATTCTTTACAATTTCAATCTTTTCTCTGTCATAATATTGCTTCTCTGGTTCAATTTTTAGTGGTCCACTAGTGAAGATTTTTGTTTTCTTATATCGACATGGAATCCACACTTAGAAATTCTTCAGTAAATGTTTTCAGTCTTTGTTTTCAATAAGCAAGGTTCTGTAATCTGCGTATGGTGTGCATATTCCTCTTAATAGAGTTCAGTTTAATTCCATGTTCTTGTATAGTTCAGCTTCTTGTTAGCTCAGTATTCATACTAGAAAAGTGTGGTGAAATAACACAATCCTGATACACAAGTTTCTAAAATTTAAATAACACTTCTTGTTCAAACAGAGCACAATATAGTGTGCTGGGTTCTCCATCCTTCTCAGTGTTACCCATAATTCTGTTATAAACCTCATAGTCAATTATCTTTGTATAATCACTAAAGAAAACACAAGTAAACATCATTCTGGTATTCTCCACTTTTAGTGAAGACATATCTTACATCTCAAATGATATTTATCTACCATCATCCCTTTTCTAAACCCAGCTTGAATCCCTGGCGATTTCCTATACATGTATGACTTTGGTCATTTTTTTTAAAAAAAAATCATCTTCAACAAGATTTTACTTGTATGTAATATTAATTCTGTGTTGCCCTATTGTGTACCAGAGAGTTGGAACCAAGCCATAGTTGACCCAGGTTTTCAGAGGCAGTGAATTGCATGGGAGGAGACTGCCCATCCATTTCCTGCGTAGCAGCTGGTGGCCTCCAACCAAGTGACTTCAGGATTTCAGCGCAGCTTCTTCTATTATCTCCACATTTTGCGGAATCATCTTTCTTTGGAATGAGCACAAATATAGATCTCTTAGAAATAAAGAACTTATCCAGACAAATGGGTGGTGGAGATAAAGTTTATTTAGGAGATATTGAAATGTTTAGATAGATATTTTTTAAAAAGTAACTTGTGCTTTTTAGAGATAGGTAAGCTCTACCTCAACTATTTGTTTTAGTTGTTACTGTTGTTGTAATTGTTGCTGTTGTTGTTATTATGTGTCATCAAATCAGCATCTACTCATAGCTGACGCTCCGATGGGTTTTCAGAGGTGATTAATCACAAAGAAAGATATTGCCCATCTTTTTCCTATGGATTTGAACCATGTGCCTTTTGAATTGCAGTGTAGCTTCTTACCTTAGTGTCTGGAATTTTAATAAAGAAATTTTTAAATATTTCAAATACCATTTATATAAGAAGTATATACTTTAGGCAAAGTACTGCTACTGCATCAGAGCAGAACAAAAATAAAAAAACATAAACTGCATGTTAAAACTTGAAGTTTTTAAATGAAAATGAAGTCGAGTGTAAGGTGCTGGTGACAAAAGAACACTAAAGGTTCCAAAACCGGATAGATTTAATATCTGAGTACCATTCAGGCATGCCTATGCACAACAGAACACACGCAGATTAACAGAAAGGGCAACCTAGGTAGAACTATCAAGTATGGAAATACAAGGGAGGAGGAACAGTTGTAAGCAGACCCTAGTGATTGGTACATGGAATGTGAGAGCCATGAATGAAGGAAAATTAGAAATTGTTAAGAAAGAAATGGAACA
>NW_006399920.1:2172111-2265096 GCF_000299155.1 Elephantulus edwardii | reverse complement strand
GGCGCAGGATAGAGCAGGGTTTAGGGCTGTTGTGCATAGGGTCGCTATGAGTGGGAAACGACTCGACGGCACATAACAACAACAACAACAACAACAACAACATCAACCATTCAGGCTACCTTTATTTAGCACAGATAGCAGAAAGAGTAAACATGTTGTGAAGAATTGTTTTATTTTTGCCTCTGCAAGGTAGCACCACAATTTTAGTTTAAATCACTCACTTCTGTCAAGTCTTTGTTTCCTTTCATTAATTTAGATTATTGAAAACTAGTTCGGAGGATTTCTGTGTGGCAAATGATGAGGGCGTTTATATATTTTTTTCAATGCTTTCATTTTACTTGGCTCCACAATCAGCATCCATGTAAACAGTAGTCCAAAAATCAAATGAAACATTACACCAGGTAGACAACTTTCAAGTATTAACATGCAAAGAGGTCAATAGAACTGAGATTCACTTGACCTGAGGCAGGGTAATTTCATATGCATGCAGAAGTTGTATAATGATTGAGGAAGACGAAAGAAATGATGTCATTAAATTATATTGTCAAGAATACTGCATATATGCTGGGCTACCAGAAGAATAAACACACCTGTCTTGAAAGAAGAACAGCAAGAATGATCCTTGAAAGTAAAGAAGGTGAGTCTTGGTCACATGTATTTTGTGGGTGATGTAAGGAGGCATTAGATCCTCCTAGTAAATAAAAAAAGTATAGACATTAGATTTTTCACAAAATAGATTGGATAGCAATCAGTTGAGGAAATAATAACCGTTTTTGGCAAATAGTGCTGGAACAAGTAGACGTCCATGTGCAAAAATATTAATTTAGATCTTTACTTCATACCATGCACAATTATGAACTCAAAATGTGTGAGAAACATAAATGTAAGGATTAAGCCTAGAAATCAGAGTGGGAAGCTTCCACAAAGTTGGGCTAGGCAAAGTACTTTTAACAGTTTAAAAGAACATAACAAAACAAGTCACAGACTGGGATTTTTGTCTTAGGCTGGGTACTTTAAAAATGCAATAAAAAAATCAAGTTTAATGTGTTACATATTCTGTAATAATTGAATGAGTGGTAGCTTGAATCCAGCAGATTCTCTGTAGGGGAAGACAGTTTTCTCCCGAAAAGTTACATCCTCCGAACCTGATGGAGGGTGGTCAAGAAATTGGAAGTAAGTGGGTTTGGGATAGCTCACTAGCTAGCTAGAATTTTACCTTAAAACCAGTGGCTCCCACACTTACAGAGGCTGGCGAGTCTCAGGTTGGTGAAAAAAATTCAGGAGAAAAGCATCTTCTAACTCACATAGCTGCAGAGGCTGACGAACCCAAGGGGACATGTAAAAAAACCTCACTGTTTCAAGTCCAAAGAATCAGAGGTAAAGAGTCAGATGTAGGATATTGTTGTGATGTGCCATCGAGTCGCTTGTGACTCATAGCGACCCTACATACAAGAGCCTTAAATGCTGTTCTATCCTGTGCTAACCTTGCCGTCTCAAACACACTCATTCCCACCAATCCACTCACAGAATCGATCCATCTCATTGAGGGTCTTCCTCTCCTGCACCATTCCTCCACTCTCCCAGACATGGTGTCCCTCTCCAAAGATCAGTCCCTCCTTGCAACATGCCCAATGTATGTCAGACAAAGCCCCAGAATCCTAGGCTCCAAGAAGCATTCTGGCTTCACCCTCTCCTGGACAAACCTGTTTGTTCTCCTAGCATTCCATGGTATGTTCAACACTCTTCTCCAGCACCACAGCTCAAGGGCATCAATTCTCTTTCAGTCAACCCTAGTCACTGTCCAGCTCTCCAATGCATAGCACATAACCGCAAAGACTATAGCCTGATTAGGCGCACCTTAGTCTCCAGTCTGAGGTGATTGTTCATCAGTACTCTTGAGAGGTCCCTCACAGCCGACTTTCCCAATGCAATTCTTATTATTTCCTGGCTGCTATTACCAAGAGTGTTGACGGTGGAACCAAGTAAACTAAACTGTTAACTATCTCAATCTCTTCACCATCCATACTGATGCTGCCAATTGGCCTAGTAGTGACAATCTTTGTTTTCTTGATGTTGAGCTTCAATCCATATTGAAGACCGCAGTCCTTGACCTTCTGCAGCAAGCGCTTCAGGTCCTCCTCAGTTTCAGCAAGCAGGGTTGTATCATCTGCATAACGCAGGTTGTTGATGATTCTTTCACCAATCCTGATGCCATATTCCTCCTTTTACATCCCAGCATCTAAGATGATCTGTTCTGAATACAGATTGAAAAGGTAGGGAGATAAAATACATCCCTGATGGACCCCTTTCTTGATTTTGAACCATCCAGTGTTTCCCTGCTCTGTTCTGATGACTGCCTCTTGGTCCAAATTGCATTAGCACAATCAAATGTTCTGGGATTCCCATTCTTCTCAGAGTCAGCCACAGTTTGTTATGATCCACGCAGTCAAATGCCTTTGCATAATCAATGAAGCACAGATAGACACTCTTCTGGTATTCTCTGCTTTCTGCCAAGATCCATCTAACATTAGCTATAATATCCCTAGTACCACGATCTCTTCTAAATCCAGCCTGCACATCTGACAGTTCTCTCTTGGCATATTGTTCCAAACGCTTTTGGATAATTTTCAGCAGAATCTTTCTTGCATGTGATATCAATGACATTGTTTGATAATTTCCACACTGTTGGGTCACCTTTCTTTGGAATGGGAACAAATAAAGATCTCTTCCAGCTGGCTGTCCTCCAGATTTCCTGGCACAACTTAGTGAACACATCCAGGGCAGCATCTGTTTGTTGAAATAAATCAATTGGTATGCTGTCAACTCCTGGAGCCTTGTTTTTTTGCCAATTTCTTCAGAGCAATTTTAACTTCCTCTTTCATCACCATAGGCTCTTGCTCATATAAGTAAATATTTGCAAGTCATATATCTGATAAAAATTCTAACATTCAATACAAAGAGAAGTATTACAATTCAATACTAAAAAAGCAAATTAGCAGATTTTTAATGAGAAAGCTACTTAAATTAAAATATCATGAATAAAGATGTACAAATGAAATATACATATATGAAAATAAACCTATCACAATTAGTCATTGGAAGGAAACATACATTAATATTGTGATGAGCTAACTCAAACAACAAGCGAAAAACAATCCAAGAAAACAAAAACCTCATTGCCTTAGAGTTGGTTGGAACCACAACAAATGACCATGGTTGTCACATCAAAATAAATTATTTGAATTATCTACTATATGATCAGCTTACTCTATAGATGATCCAACTAGATGCATAATTTACCTCAATACATCAAGGGAATAAAAGCTTTAACCAAATGCTACATTAAAAGAACACATATTAATCAATTTGGTTCATAAATTTTTCATCTTTTATTTTGTGATGTGGTGCTAACTACTGGAAAGTGTTTACAAAAGTCAATATTACCCAATTAAAGACCTATTTTATTGTTGTTGTTTTGCAAAAGTCACTATTACCCAATTAGACTTATTTAGTGGGCTAAATTAATAAAGCTTTAAGGGAATTTTCTAAGAACACCTGAAAAACATTTAGATCATCATGGTTGATAGAGGGTCAGCACAAAACCCTTGACAACATAGATTGGCACAGTACTGCAGTAATGTATCAGTGACTGTGAGAAAGGCATAGGATCAAGCAAGGTGTCCTTCTCTAGCAGAGATGACTCAATGGCACCAAGGAACTATAAAATGGCCTAAAGTCACATCAAAAAAGAAAATGTCTTATGTTTAGGATGGTAAAGGGCAGGGAGATATTTTGTGGCATATATGTTCTATAGTCCATATGTAGGTAGTTCTATCCTACTGTTAGATGCCATCAAGTTGGTACTTACTCATATTTACCCAACATCTTGTTGCTGTTGATTGCCGTCTAGTTGATCACAACTCACAGTGACACTATGAACAAAAGACCTGAAGCTTTTCTATAACTATCATCATTTCTCAAAGTTCATAGCGTTTCCAGAGGCATATTATTTAGGAAGTAGATGCCACTCCTGTTTCCAAACCCAATTTAGACAACAAAATATTTCCTGGTCAAGCGTCATCCTCACAAGTGTCACTAGGTTTGCTTGTCTTACTGCACGTATTCTGTCAGTCCTTTTTTTGTAGACAGTTTTCCTTTTTACACACTGATCCTCTGTGTTCGCAACAGTGATTCCTTTTTCAAGTATTTGGCCCCTCCTCCAAGTATGCCCAAAGAATATGATACAGTCTTGTTTGCCATCCTAGCTTGTTTGCCGTCTAGCAGTATTCACAATACAGGTTAGTTTGTGCTTCCAGAAGCCCATGATATAATCAATATTCTTTGCTAACACTATAATCCATAGTCATCAATTCTTTGGTCTTTCTTAGTCATTAACCAACTTTAACATACATATCAGAAGTTTCTAAAGATCATGGCTTAGGTCAGGCACACCTTAGTGCTCAAAATGGTATCTTTGCTTTTGGCCACTTTAAAGTGGCCTTTTGCACAAGATTTGCATGATTAAAGTCACCATCTGTTATTTTCACTGCTGCTCCAATCAAAACTGATTTTTTAAATCCCAGTAAAATTAGATTACTGACAATTTCAAACTTTCTTCTTTTGTAAAGATTTTTTTTGTTTTCTCTATGTTGAGGTGTATTTCATAATGAAGACTACCATCTTCGATTGTCAGCAAATGAGGGGTTTTATTTGCCTATTGTCTGCTGTTAAATTCTGTAATCCTTCCTGATGCTGTGCTTTTCAAATAGACTAACTTCTTAGATAATTTTCTCAGTATACATACGGAATAAGTATAATGAAAAGATATAACCCTGACACATACTTTTCCTAATTTACATGACATAGTATTCTCATTGTTCTGTTTGCACCATTGCATCTTGGTTTATTCATAAATTTTACATGAGCACAATTTTGGACTATGGGAGTCACATTATGTGCATAGTTTTCTATAGTTTGTTGTGATACTCAGAGATAACTGTCTTTGCATAGTCAACTAAACACAGGTAAACATCTTTTTGAGACTCTCTGTTTCAGCCAAGATGCATGTGACATCAACAACAATGTAACCTCTTTCTGTGTCCTCTTTTGAAGCTAGCTTGAATTTCTGAAAGTACCACATCTTTCAATATACAGCTTAATAGATCATATGATTTTTCAGTTCAAAATGGCCAATTCCATTTTACTTCAGCATATTAATGCCTAAGATATTTTCTAGTATTCAAGTTTAGTTTTGACAACTTCTAATTTCCTTTGATTTGTATCACATAGTGAAATGAAATTGAATACTTATAAAGAATTCTTTAAAAATAGCCTGATACATTTATGCTTTAGTTTATGATTTAATAAAGACTGTAATTTAATGATATTTTTTGTAAACTGGCAAGGAAAGCAATAAAAATAAGAAAATTGGAGCTAATACAGAGAAAAATATGATGAGTATAAACATGACAAATTCTGGTAAAAATTGATTTCAAATATAAGTATCTAGTTCAATTGAGTTTTATGAGTAATGATTACAACTAGCTATACACTCACGTATATGTTAGTGTGCATGTGTATTTATATAGAAGTTTTTATTTATCTGATTTCCCACAACTTATTTTTTTAAATATTTAATTTCCTTTAATGATCCATATTCTCCCACATGGGCAGGTGGATGCTACTAGGTTACAAGCAGTTCATTTGAAGAATTTACCCTAGTTGAAGGCTTTTCTCAGGTGGTGAATCACCCCATTTCAGGGAAAGGACTCTCAAAACAGTGCCTGGATCTCCTTATTGCAAGGATCCAGCTTCCACCATGTGTGTGACATATAGTCCACATGTCAATCTGAACCCAGTAGACAAGCTCTTGGCCTGTGAAGATCCTGACTCCAGAAATGAGCTGCTATTGTTGCTTCCAAAGACGATGCCACTGACAAAAGCATTCTTCCTCAGTTTACCCAATCACTAAAACATTCCAGCAATGAGGGGAGCTCTTCAGGGAAGCAGTAGTTGGCATACCACAAGGACTAGACATTTTTACCGAAATGCTTCTAAAAATGTGGTAGGGACACTGAGAGTGTGTCCCCACTTGAGTACATGTGCTTAAATCCATCCATCACAAATGGACTTTTGGCAGGTGAGCACAGGTGTCCTCAGTCCTTGGGTTAGCAGCCAGCACCTGCTGATTTTGTTCCATGCCTCCTTGGGTCCAGGAAAATCCACTGCCTTTCTTCCACTAAGCCTGAGACATCTGTTTCTTCTCCTGTGACCCTTTCTCTATCCATGGGATAGACTTTATGGCTGGCTCTCTGCCAACTTTTTATCATGGATCTTCTCACAGCGTTTCACCTACTCCAAGACATCTGGGCACTGGGGCTGGTAAATACACACTCAGCAGTTAGGGCTCCCAGAAAGAAGGCTCTAGGACCTGTTTGTAGAGCCACAATAGGGAACAGACAACTGTGACTTCACCTAGGGTCACATGTTCACCTACTAGGAAAGTTCCTGTTTTCAAGTGAGGATCCAGGAGGCCCAGAAGTCGCGCACTTCCTTCTTGGTGTTCTGTGTAGCCTGTTTGTTTTGGTGCATGATGTCACAGTGGGGACTGGCCAAGTACCAGCTAAAGGGATGATGTCACTGTCCACTGCACCCACTGGGCAACTGCTTCTGGGGCACTACCTAGCAGCTGATTATTGAACATGTTATAAGAAAAGGCATTCCTCTCAAACACACAGAGTTTATCATCACCCTCAAACACTGGAACCTTGCTTGCATTAAATTTGCATATAATTTCTGGGGTTTGGTTGATTTGATCAAAGTTGGCTTGGGGTGTTGCAGAGAGCACATAGACATTATCCTCACTGAGCAGCAATGAGGACCTTAAAAACTGCAGGTTTTGGTGATATGTACCGAATCCCAAATGTCATGGTAATTCCACAGAGATAATCATGGCTTGTTTTCATAGACTTAGCACACAATAAAGAAGACTTAAAAATGTAGCTCTTATACAGTTTTTGTCCTTATGGGACTGAGTTATTTTACTTAGCATAATGCTCTCCAGTCCCTCCCAAGTTAGGTAGTGATTTACAAAATCATTGGCTCCTGCATGCTGTGTCATATTCCATCGTGTTGAATGTACCATAATTCCTCAATCTGTTCAATTGTGGTTGGCCATTTGGGTTATTCCCATGTTCTTGGGATGGCAGAAATAGATAACTAGCAAAACATGCAGGAGGATCAAAGTGGGTGAAAGTGGGAGCACAGGAGTGAGGATGGAGGGGAGGCATAATCATAGAATCACACAATTTGAGGGGTGAAGGGAGGAGCAGGTTAAAAAAATGGGAAATATCTGGTGTGAAAAAACAATGTATGTAAACTTTGTGAGTAAATCAGTATAAAATAAAAACTTTGTATTTAAAAAATGTAGCTCAAATCATAAGCAATGCTAAAAGAAGTGGACAAACCAAATATAAATTTCTATGGAATTGGAAATGTGTCAAAATGGCATAAGATGTTAGATTTTATATTCATAAAATGAGAAGTATTTTATACAGACAATTGTAGAGATATTTTATCTCATTACTTATATTTACTTAATGCTCTATGAATCTCAGATGAATTTGTTCTGTGATCACTTCATACAACTCAATAAAGCAGTTGATGTTCTGTTTGAGTGCTAATGTAAGTACTATTTTCAGAGCCATTTCACATGTGATACACAATAAAAGCTTCTGAATAAATAGGAGATATCCTATTTTCTAGAACATATGCTTTCTTTTTTGATTTTCCATTTGTTCAATGACTCTGAATAGATGTTTCCATCTTAATAATGAAAATATAATGCCCATATCAATTATATGCTTAAAGAAATTTATTTCCTTGCTGGTTATGCTATTATTTTCAGCAGCAGTGGAGCAGAGGTTGCACAACAGAACATTTCTATGTATGATTTATGACCATTGGAGTTTGAGGAGCTGCAAATAAGCACTCTACACTTAGAAACAGAAAAAATTCATCAACTTCACTACAAATGTTATTTCTTAATCTCTTGATGTCTTTAATGTGTAAATGAGTAAAACTGAGAATATCTGTACATAAAGTATAGGACACATATGCCTCAAATTAAAAAGCTCACACTCATTGCTGTCAAGTCAGTACCAACTCATAGCTGACCATCCACCAGTTTCCAAGTCTATAAATGATGTGGAGGGAGATTGCATATCTTTCTCATGGAGCTCTTGATGGTTCTGAAATATCAGCAAGGTAGGGTGTTTGGGTTAGCAGTACAACTACCAACAGAGTAGACCACCAGACCTAATGTACCTAAAGGATAATTTGATATAGTATTGTTCAACTATTGTTGTACAGAGGTAACTCATGGTTGTTATGATGCTGAATACTGTGGCACTAATGTACCAAATGTGATAATGTTTACCCGTGGTGGACAGTGTTTGGTGGAGCTCCCAGATTAAACAAAGTTGGAAGCAGGAGTGGCATCCACTTCCGAAATAGCTTGTCTCCAAAAACTGTATGAACTTGGAGAAATGATGAAAGTTATACAATTGTTCAGGTCTTTCCTTCATAGGGTCGTTATGAGTCATCTATGACTTGATGGCACTTAACAACAATCTTTATGAGTCAAGTGAATAGAAAATTAAGTTACCAAGACAAAAGTGGGTGATTTTAATATGTGACCCTTAGGCCTTGTTTTAATGGTTTTTGGTCAAACATTCTTCTAAGTGGCATAGCGCTGGTCTGTCCATTTGCTTTACAGAGGTATCTCATGGTTGCTGTGATGCTAAACCCTGTGACACTGATGTCTCAAATGCAATAATGGTTATCCATGGTGGACAGTGTTTAGTGGAGATCCCCGATTAAACAAACTTGGAAGCAAGAGTAGCATCCACTTCCGAAATGGCTTGCCTCTGGAAACCCTATGAACTTGGAGAAACTATGAAAGTTATACAATTGTTCAGGTCTTTCATTCATAGCGACAAATGTCGCTATGAGTTGTCTACAACTTGACGGCACTTAACAACATTGACCAACTGAATTTCTCATGTTATAAATGATCTATAGCTTCAATGAACGCAGCCTCTGAAAGGCTGCAGGATTGCTGGGCAAGTTGAAAGAAGCCAGGAGACAAAGAAAGCTTAAGATAATTTGGGTTCTTTAAAATCATTGTCTACTGCATTGAAACAGATGAGGGAAAGAACTGTTTAAAAAGAATATATGATTAGGTATTATTTTCATGACAGAATTCCAGAAAAAGAAATGCATAGTAAAGTGGACTGTGGATTTGGGGAGGGCTGGGGATTGTATAACAATGAAAGATTTTTTTTTCCCTTTTCAAACTGAAGTGTACTGGGGGGAGGGGTGGGCAGGGAGGAAAATGTGCAGCAATGAATGAATGAATGAATGAGAAAAAATTAAATGAGAAGTAAATGCTGAAAAAAATTAAATTCAAAAAGAAAAAAAATCATTGTCATTGTTTGTGCTGTTAAGTCAACTACGAATCAGAGTGACACTATGAACAATGACTCTGAACCTTGCCTTATCCTGAGCCAATCTACCCTCTCTAACACTCCTGATCCCATTGGCATAGTTACTGTGTCAATCTATCTCTCCAGAGTCTTCCTCTCCTGGGCTGACCTTCCACCCTTTTCCAAGGACTGGTCCCTCCTGGCAACATGCCCATAGTATGTGAGACAAAGTTTTAAAAACCTTTTCTCCAAAGAACAATCTGGTTTCACTCTCTCCATAACAGACCTGTTTGCTCTCTTGGAAGTCCACAGTATGTTCATTACTTTTTTCAAATACCACACCTCAAGATGTCAATTCTTCCGTCATTCTTAACCATTGTCTGGCTCTCAGATTAACAGCAAGGAATTGAGAAGGTCATGGCCTGGATCAGTTGCATCTTAGTCTTTAGCCTTACATCTATGCTCAAAAGCACATAGAAAAATGCCAGAAGTTTAAGCTGGTTTTAGAAGAAGCCATGACACCACAGATACCACTGCTGTCGTCAGATGGATCTTGGCCAAGGGCAAAGACCACCAGAATAATGTCTGTGCTTTATTGACCAAGCAAAGGTATTTGACTGTTTGGATCATAATAAATTATGGCTAACATAAAAAAGACTGTGAATTCCAGAACACTCAATTGTGCTCACTTGAAACCTTCACCTAGACCAAAAAGTTATTGTGCAAAGAGAGCAAGAGGACTTTGAATACTTAAAATTTAAAAAAGATGTGCCTTATGGTTATAACTTTTCTCCATGTCTAATAATTCTGTATGTGAAGGAACTGATTGGAGTAGCTTGACTTTAGGAAAAAAGAATGTGACCTCAGGATTGGAGCAAGACTTATAAATAACTTTTGGTATGCAACCAAAACAATATTGCTTGTTGAAAGTTAAGACGACTTCTGCACTGGCTGCAGAAGATCAAATACTGCAGCCTTCAATACAGATTGCATGTCAACATCAAGAAAACAAATATTCTTACCACTGTACCAAGAGGAACATAATGATAGATGGTGAAAAGATTGAAAATTAAGGCTAAATCTTAAAATAGATGTGATACCATTCTTCTTCAATTTGTCATTCTAGGCATATCAGGTCATATGATTATGATTCAAAATGGCTATATCAGTCCAACTCAGTTAACTAACACCGTGGATGTCAATATTTTTGGTTTCTATGTCAATTTTGACAACTTTCAATTTTCCTAGATTCATATTTTGTACATTCCACATTATTAATGGGTGTTTATAGGGGTTTCTCCTCATTTTGAGACTGACCCTATCAGCAAATGAAGATCCTTCAATGGGTGAAATCTTTACCTGAGTCATAAAGGTAGACTCTACTTGAGTAGACAGCTTTTCTTTAGTAGCATTCTAGTGCCTTCCAATCTGATTAGCTTATCTTCTGGCAGTGTAGTGAACAATGTTTCTGCTCTGTTCATAGGATTTTTTTTGACATGTCACTGTTAGTTTGCTGGCAACTTAACAGTGACACCCTGATGGGAGTAAGCACGACGGAGATACACCACTCTGGAAAAGGATCAGAGTCAATCCAGCTTGATTTTATGGGGATAAGCACTGAACTTATACACACAGGAAATCAGGATAGGTGGGCTTACAGACGTGGGACATGTGGATTGGTAGGGGGAACCTCAGCCTCGTGTGGATCATTCCCAATTCAACAAACACAGCAGCTGTCGTCCCAGGTGGTGAGCTTTCTCAGGCTGGTGCAGCCAAATACAGGGAAGCTTTCTCCACCCCATTTTAAAGCCGTTGGGAGGCTTGCACTTCTGGAGCTCAGGTGACCCGTCCTGACCAGAGGCACTCCCTTCCTCCCCAACATTCCACAACATTGAGGGACTGTTATTTTAAAATGGACAGTGAGTTCAGCTTTTTAATCTGTCTTTGGTAGTACCGCTAAAAATTGCTGATCACGGTGACCCTGTTGGTATTTGGAATACTGATGGTATAACTTCTATTATCACAGCAACATTCAATCCATTGTAGTGTAGCAATATGACTAGCAAAATGAGAAGAGTGATAGACCTTGGCCCAAAGCAGAGAACACCAAAAAATACTTACTTCTATTTTACTAACTATGCAAAGGCATTCAACTATGTGGATGATAATAAATTTTGGAGAGTGTTGAAAAGAGAGAATTCAAGAACACTTAATTGTGCTCTTATGAAGCCTTTACCAAGAGCAAGAACTCATTCAAATGCAATGGGATATTGTATAGTTTAAAATCGTAAAATACATGAATCAGGATTGTAAAGTTTCTCCATATGTAGTCAATCTGTACACTAAGCAAAACTATTCTGGGAGATGGTCAATATAAAGAATAATGTGACACCAAGTGTTGAGTAAAATCCATAAAGAAACTGTCATTTGTGGTTTATATGACTTTGTTTACAGAAATTAAATATTTACTGTAAACGAAGTTATATAAACAACAAAGATGACATATAAGACAACTATATGGATTATAATATGGATTACATCTCAAAATCAAGAAAACAAAAATCATCATCACTGTATCAAGAGGCAAAATTATGACAGATGGAGGAACAAATTGAAGTTGCTGATGATTTCATTTTACTTTGGTCCACAAACAACAACCATGGTATTCAAGAAATCCAAAGATGCCTATGCCTCTGGGTCGGCAGCGCAATTCCTCATCACTAAGTTACCAGGGATCACTTTTGTCTATGTTATAGACCTACCTAATCTGGTCATTTACAATAAATAGTCATTACAAATGCCTTTTTTGTGGTTGATTTCTTTCATGTACCATTGTTGTTGTTATGTGCCATCAAGTCGCTTGCGATTCATAGCGACCCTATGTACAAGAGCTCTATACGCTCTTCTATCCTGTGCCAACCTAGCCATCCCAAACACACTTATTCCCACCTCTCTAGTCACAGAATCAATCCATCTCATCAAAAGTCTTCCTCTCCTTCGCCGCCCCTCCACTCTGCCAAACATGATGTCCCTCTCTAAGGATTAGTCCCTCCTTGCAACATGCCCAAAATATGTCAGACAAAGCTTCAGAATCCTTGACTCCAGGGAACAGTCTGGCTTCAGCCTCTCCAGGACAAACCTGTTTCTTCTCCTAACACTCCATGGTATGTATATTCAACACTCGTCTCCAGCACTACAGCTCAAAGGCATCAATTATCTTTCTATCAACCCTAGTCACTGTCCAACTCTCTGATGCATAGCACGTAATTGCGAAGACTATAGTCCAGATCAGGCGCACCTTAGTCTCCAGTCTGACATCATTGCTCTTCAGTGCTCTTGGAAGGTCCCTCACAGCTGACTTTCCCAATGCAATTCGTCTCTTGATTTCCTGGCTGCTGTTACCAAGAGTGTTGACTGTGGAGCCAAGTAAACTAAAACTGTTAACTATCTCAATCTCTTCACCATCCATACTGATGCTGCCAATTGGCCCAGTGGTGAGAGTCTTTGTTTTCTTGATGTTGACCTTCAGTCCATATAGGAGGCTGTAGTCCTTGATCTTCTGCAGCAAGCGCTTCAGGTCCTCCACAGTTTCAGCAAGCAGAGTTGTGTCATCTGCGTAACGCAGACTGTTGATGATTCTTCCACCAATCCTGATGCCACATTCCTCTTCGTATATCCCAGCATCTTGGATGATCTGTTCTGCATACAGATTGAAAAGGTATGGAGACAGAATATATCCCTGACGAACCCCCTTCCTGATTTTGAACCATGTAGTGTCTCATGTGCTATAGTATTTCAATGTTCATCCATGTTATAGTATGTGTTAGTACTTCATCCTCTTTTCTTGTCAAATATTCCATTGAATGTGCATATAGTACATATTGTTTTTCCATTAACAAGTTAATGAGTATGTGTGTTATTTCCACTTGTTGACTTTTGAGAAATAGCTCTCTAAACCAACATGTACATGGTTTTATGTGGGCATACGTTTTCATTTTTCTAGTAATGGAATTATGAGTGATCTAGATTTTGCCTTTTGGGAAACTGCCAGACTTTTTCAAAGTAGATACACTATTTTATCTTCCCATCAGAAATGAAAGAACTCCACCTTTTCTACATCGTTACTACCACTTGTGATTGTGTATTTGATTAGAGTTATTTGACTTTTTAAAAAAATCATATGGAATACAATTAAAACCGTTTTAATGGTCTTCTCCGTTGATTGTGTCATCTGCTTCAGTTTTGGACAGTGACTGATTTTTCTCATTATGAGTTTTATTTTCCTTTTGTCTATCAGTTTGTTAAGTTTTAACTGTTGTCAGATACTATAAACTGCACTTTTTGAGTTGTTGGATATTTTTATATACCTATAAATATTATTAAACTTTAGACTGCCATATAGTTAAATGATGTGTAAACAATTTTGAAGCATGTGTGGCTCTTTAAGATTTGGTAGGTCACACTGAAGCAGTGATCAGTCTTGTTGTTGTTATGTGCCGTCAAGTCGTTTCCGACTCATAGCGACCCTATGCACAACAGCCCTAAACCCTGCTCTATCCTACGCCAACCGCACTGCCTCTGACACACCCATCCCAATTACCCCAGTCACTGAGGCGATCCATCTCATAGAGGGTCTTCCCCTCCTGCACTGTCCCTCCACCCTCCCAAGCATGGTGTCCCTCTCCAAGGACCCATCCCTCCTGGCAACATGTCCAAAGTATGTCAGACGATTGTGATCAGTCTAGATAGAGCTAATAGTTTCTACTCCTTAGGAAAGCTCTAGTGGCCTGAGAGAGTTCTAGAGTGTAAGGAATTGCACTGCCAACCCAACAACAAGTGGTTCAATTCAGAACTGACTTCAAGCTGACACTCTAGCAGGTATTTAGAGGCTATAAATAGCACAGGTGGAGACCACCCATCTTTCTCCCATGGAGCAGCTGGTGGATTCAAACTGCATGTCTTTGGGTTGGCAGTCCAATTTCTTAACACTAAACTACCAGGGCTTCCTACAAACTACTGTTGTTATGTGCTGTCAGATCACTTGCAACTCATAGCAACCCGATGTACCAGAACCCTAAACCATGCTTTATCCTGTGCCAACCTTACTGTCCCTGACACACCTACCCCCTTGCCCCAGTCACTGAATCAATCCATCTCATCGAGGGTCTTCCTCTCCTGTGCTGTCCTTCTACCCTCCCAAACATGATGTCCCACTCCAAGAACTGGCCCTACCTGGTAATATGTCCAAAGTATGTCAGACGAAGTTGCAGAATCCTTGCCTCCAAGAAGCAGCCTGGTTTAACCTTCTCCAGGATGAACCTGTTTGTTCTCCTCGAAGTCCATGCTATGTTCAACACTCTTCTCTAGCACATCAATTATCTATCATTCCTAGTCATTGTCCAGCAAGCAACTGCGAAGACTATGGCCTGAATGAGATGCACCTTAGTCTCCAGACTGATATCGTTCCTCTTTGTTATTCTGGAGAGGTCCCTGACAGTCAACTTTCCCAAAGCAATTCGTCTCTTGATTTCCTGGTGGCTGGTACCAAGAGTGTTGATTGTGGAGCCACGCAAACTAAAGCTATTAACAATCTCAATCTCTTCTCCATCCATAATGATGCTGCCAATTGGCCCAGTGATGAGAATCTTTGTTTTCTAGATGTTGAGCATTAATCCATATTGAATGTCTTTGCTCTTCTGCAGCAAGCACTTCAGGTCTTCCTTAGTTTCATCAAGCAGGGTTGTGTCATATGCATAACATAGGTTGTTGATGAATCTTCCTCCAATCCTGATGTCACATTATTCATCATACAGGCCAGTCTCCCAGATCATCTGTTCTGCATATAATTAAAAAGGTATGAAGACAGAATACAACCCTGGTGTACATCCTTCCTGATTTTGAACCATGTAGTGTCTGCTTTGTTCTGACAACTGCCTCGTGGTTCAAGTATAGGTTTCGTATTAGCACAATCAAATGAAATTCCATTCATTCTTCTCTCATGAGAGTTAAAGTTTCTGAAGACTAGCTGGATGGTCAGTTAGGTGTGAATTCAGACCCAAAACTATTAGCTTGTCCCCACTCCGCCCTGCTTCAGACAATGGTGTTCTAAGGGTTTAGCTCATAGTGATTTGCACTGCTACTGTAGAGGTGCTTCTGCGGATTTGACTCTACCAGTGGCTTTTTGGGTGAAAGACAGGCAATCTCCCCACACGTGATTTACAGCCTCCAAAGATTGCTGGAGGGTCAGTTATAAAATGGTTCCTTTTGGTTGAGTTGAGCCTCAGACAAAGGCTGTCTATCTACTTTACTCAAAGTACTCAGGGATTAAGAAGCTGTCCATCGTTTTGGATGATGGAAATAGTCAATATGCCCTTTGCACAATGTACTAATGTGCCTTTAAACAATGAAGCTTCCTCTCACATACTCTGGGCTTGATGCTAGGAGAAGTTAATCTTTGCAGAGCGACATCATGCTTGGAAAGATGAGGGACAGCAATGGAGAGGAAGATCCTCAACCAGGTGGGTTGACAAAGTGACTGTAGTGTGCCAGAGACAGTGATGATGGCACAGGATTGGACTGGATTCGGATTCGGTTGTTATAAGGTCGCTGAGTTGTACTCAACTGGAAGGTACCTAACAAACAAACAAACAAACACACCACGATTCTTTTCCTAGCACTATGTTGTTGTTTCTTCCAACAATCACTAACCAATACTGGGCTTAATACCAGACAAAGTCCCCTGCAGATCTGCTTTCTTTGAGCATCTATTTCCTTTCTTTTCTGGCCTGGTGGTAAGCAGAGCTCTGCAATACCAAGAACAAAAGCTTCAATACACCAACTGCTCCACAGGGTAATGATGGGAAATCTCCTTAGGTGTGATTGCTGCTTCTGAAAACCCACTGAAGGAACTGTGTTGGTTCTGACTTGAAGGCACATCACAACTACAAGTCAATAGGGACTATCAGATCTTTTGATTTCCCTGGAAATTAAATCCATCCTGTCCATTCAGGCAGCCCCGTGAGCTTTGTTGGGACTCTCTTTCCCATCACTGTACCTCCATGGGTCTCTTAAAGGCATTCATTTCTTTGAAAAATCACTGTGCTCCCTCCTTTAATTTCTCCAGGTTCACTGCTTTCGTCACATTACGCCCACTGTCTTAGACGACTTCACTCTTTTTCTACCACAGTAACGTGTTTCTAATAAAGTGAATTCTATCAACTTCTTCTGTTGTCCAAATTTAACATCTTTCTCCCATCTTTTCTTTTACTTTTCCATAATTTTTGACTCATGTACTTATAACTTGTTAAATTTGTGTCTTCTAGGTTGCAACACCCCCATGATACATCTTCAAGGATATGAACATGTATGGCTAAGCACAATTAATAAGAGTGCATCTAAATTCCAAAATCAGTCTCCATCATAGTCTATGTGTTTCCTACTGCCAAAGGGGCCCTTTAGAGTAGTGAGAGAAGATCTTCACCCTGAAACCCACAGCGTCCCTTTTCAGCAGGAAGTAGCTAAGAGAATATGCCATCCCCTTTTCCTTATGAATCAGTGTTAAGTCTCTCTCAGGGAGGAGTGATATGGAATGGCAAAGGACACAGTGACAAAGGAGATTAATCAGAACTGGCTTTTGACAAGCACTGTGGCAACTGGACAATTAAAACAGACATTCGGAGGGCGGGGGAAGGAGACCAAACTGGGGAGGAGGGTAGAGAGAATGGTGCAGCAATGAAGGAATGAAAACCCAAAAACCCTGTAAATGTTAATTAAAACTAATAAAATTTAAAAAAATTTTTTTTTTTTTTAAAAAAAAAGAAGGCAGGATACTTAACTCAGTTCTAGCCCCGCCTTCTCCACCCCGCCTTCCAAAGCGCACGCATGCGCAGAACGCGCGCTGGCCTTGGTCCCGTCACAATTGCGCCTGCGCAGGAGAAGTGGGCCTGCCTGAAGCAACGTTAGCCAATTAGAATGCACGCTACAGGCTTTCCGGCCTTCCAACCGAAAGCCAATCATCTTCCACGACGCGGAGTGAGCGGAAATTCAAAACATCCGGCCGGTAAAATTGGCGGATAGGCTCGAGAAGAATGGAGGGTCCAGGCACAGTCACGGAAATGGAGACTGAAGCATTAAAGTGAGTGTCTGCTGCCAAGGGTAACCAGGAATGAACGGGGGCGAGGGCGGAGGGATCGTACACACTCCTGCCTACAGCCTCCCTCCTCCGCTGTGTGATTGTTGGGGATTCACACCGTGGGATAGGGACCCTGATCACTGTCCCCCAGTGTTAGGTTCCAGAGAGGATTCCTGCCTGTCCCCAGTAGAACGGCCTGGCCTAGAAACTGCTGGTCTCCTCATAAACACACACTTTCCAGGGGCGTGTTCTAGAAGGCGGCGCTTCAGTTTCTCTTGATCCTCCGAGTTTCTGAGTTCACAGGTCACCTATACTGAATTGAAGATATTGCACCCTAGAAGCACCCTGGATGGGCTATTTCATTTATGTCTCGTGTTCCTTGCTGCCCCTAACAGGCTGCCCCATCCCTGAACGTGGAGAGCGGGACAGACACCTCACTTTCTGCCCTGAGCCCTTGTCCAGTTATTGGAGGAAGCCTTCAGTGATTTTTCACAGCCTTTCTCTTATCTTCCTCTTCTCTGCGATATCTCCCTGATTGCCTTAAAAATCAAGATTCAAATAGTGCTTCCTCAGTAGTTACTGCCTGTTAAGGATCGCATTCCCCCTACTCTTTCATTTTACTCTGGTTGGTTTTCCTAAAGTGATTCCCACTCAGCCTCTTGAGTTCAGACTAGAACTGCCCCACAGAGGTTTTCTGATAATGTGTATAGAAGGGGATCACCAGGTCTTTCAGAACTCAAACCCATTGCATCATAGAGTTCCTTGCTCTTCATTTCATCCCCTTGTCCCTTTTGTCATCATAAACGCTGCCCTTGTTCCCACACCATAGCCTTTGAGATCTTTGTGTACATCTTAGTCAGGAGGGGACAAACACAATGTTGGCATATACTCTTACCTATTTGCATATATGGTCACCTTCAGAACAAGCACTGGAAATTATAATTGTCTGGATTTCTTGCACTTCTAGGACCTTGGCTGAAGTGAGTGCCTTTCTGGAACCTGTTGGCTTGCAGGAGGAGGCAGGGCTACCAGCACAGATCCTGGCTGAGTTTGTGATGGTATGTGCAAGATGGCAAGTCCAGGTTTGGCCTTGAGTCCTCCTGCGGAGACTCTGAGTAGCCTTTATGGTGAGCAGTCAGGACGAGAGCCTTGCTGGATTTAGTGAAAGGAGATGTTCCCTGTCTCTCTCCTCATCTAAAAGGACTCCCGGAAGAAGGACAAGCTGCTGTTTAGCCAGCTACAACTAGTGGGCTTTGTGCAGGACTTCCTAGTGCACGAGGACGCTTCCCAGGGTCTGGACCTGTTGGCTTCTGAAGACGTAAGCCGTAAGTAGGCCCAGAGTTGCGGTGGAATGTAACCTGAGTGGGGAAGAAAGAATTGTATCAGGTCAGCTGTTTGGCTGATTGTTGTTGTTGTTATGTGCCGTCGAGTTGTTTGTGACTCATAGCGACCCTATGTACAACAGCCCTAAGCCCTGCTCTATCCTGTGCCAATCTCATTGCCCCTGACACACCCATCCCCATTACCCCAGTCGCTGAATCAATCCACCTCATAGAGGGTCTTCCCCTCCTGCGCTGTCCCTCTACTCTACCCAGCATGATGTCCCTCTCCAAAGATTTGTCTCTCCTTACAACATGTCCAAAGTATGTTAAACGAAGCCCCAGAATCCTTGCCTCCAAGGAGTAGCCTGGTTTAACCCTCTCTAGGATGAATCTGTTTGTTTTCTTGGCAGTCCATGGTACATTCAATACTCTTCTCCAGCACCACAGCTCAAAGGCATCAATTCTCCTTCTATCCTCCCTAGTCATTGTCCAACTCTGATGCATAACAAGTGATTGCAAAAACCATGGCCTGTATCAGGCGCACCTTAGTCTCCAGAGAGACACCGTTGCTCTTGAGTACTTTAGAGAGGTCCCTAACAGCAGACTGTCCCATCGCAATACGTTTGGCTGATAGTTCCAATATTACAGGACGGTGGGTAGCCCAGCCTCACCCATTCCCTCATTTCTGTTGGCTCGTTTCAGGGCAAAAAGCTACTGAAGCCAAAGAGCACTGGAAAGAACTAAAGGCAACCTATCAGCAGCACGTGGAAGCCATCACAAGTGCCCTGCCACAGGCCCTGTCCCAAATAGAGGAGATCAAGAGAAAACAGACACAACTCCAGCAGGCCCTTGAACAGCTCCAGGCCAAGGTCTCTTCAGGGACCAGGAATAGGAGGAAGGGAGGGACAAAGAGAGGAGGAGGGAAGGGGTGAGCAGATTGAACTGTACCCATTTTAACCTTCCAAAATCCAACCAGAATACACTCTCCTTTTGCTCCTCCCTCTGCTGTCTTTACCCCCAGAAACAAATGGCCATGGAGAAACGCAGAGCTCAGCAGAAGCAGTGGCAGCTGCAGCAGGTAGGTTCATCTCCCCACGGGAGCAATGCACACCATCATGCCATGCTGTGCCTTCTCCCAGTTAAGCCTTCATCTGGTTTTCTTCTTTGAAGTGGTTTAGGGTAGTAACAACATGAGCTTGAATTCTAGATGTTGCCACTTAATACTGTATAGCCTTAGGCTGGCCACCTAAGTTTCTATGCATCTGTTCCTTTGCCCCTGAAATAGGAGCTATAATAACACCTATTTGTCATCTGGAGGACTAAGGAAATTATAAAAAGTGCTTAAAAGGGTAACTGAAATATAGCAAGCTAAATAAGTGTTATTAGCAGTGTTGTATCCCTTCCATTCAAAGGACTTCATTCTAGAAGAGCTCAAAGTGAACCTTTCTTTTTCTCTAGATCTCTGTTCCTTCCTAAAGTTAGCAAGATCCTTCTTTCCCTCTGGATCTTAGTCTTGAGATGAGTCTAGGATAAGCATTGTGCAGGTGCCTCTAAGGATTTGATTCCTGTTGAGCCTCATCTGTCCTCTTGGTCCTGGCAGGAGGAACATCTGCAGCAAGTGGCAGAAGTAAAGGATCGGCAGAGAAGAACGCAGCAGAAGGTTGAGAGACAGTGTGAGGAGCTCAGAAGCCTCAAGAATCAGGCAGAAGAAGAACAGGACAAGCTTCATAGGTGAGGCAAGGGATATAGGCTGTAAGCTGGAGTGGTCTCGCTGAGGTTGCATCCTCTCACACCTATACGTCTTCCTCGCAGGTACCAAGCCTTCCTCCAGCTGATACATACCCTGCAGAATAAAATCCCTGATGCAGAGGGGAAGTTGCAGCTACCTCAGGAACAGGCCCTCCACCTGGATCTTCCTGAAGATAAGCTCCAGTTACTGGCTGGGTTCCCAGAGAACAAAGGGGATCTATAGGAAGTGACAAGATTGTAAACCCCACTATGAATGGATGATTAGAGAAATGGTTAAGTAAGAAGCACATAGTAGCTGGCTCCTAGCCACTGCCCATCTCATGTCTTTCCAAGGCCAGTGACCCACAGCCTACAGCTTGTCACTCCTCCTTGAGAGCCAGCAGCATGAACATGTATCCCAGAGCGAGTCCAATCCCAGTTAAGACATTTGACTGCTGATAAGGAAGGAAGAAGAGCTTTTGGTCTGACTCTTTGTATCTGAACTCAGCTGCCCAAAAGGGAGAAGATGGGTGAGGAAGAAGCTTATGCTATTGTTGAAGTTTGCCCCTCATCTCCATCTATGATCCATCCTGGACTCTTCTGTCTTAACTTCCTTTCACCCCTTCTCATTACAGAATGAATTGTGAATTTGTCAGCACAACCTGACTTCAAGCATGACCCAGAGAGGGGACGTTCTCTATATCGTCTACATTAAAACCATTGATCTCTCTCAGTTGCATGTTTCTCTCTGTTCTGTTCATCATCATGATTAAGTGGGAAGAACTGTAGGCACTCAGACAAATAACATGAAAGGATCTGGACTGATAGGAAGAGAAGTGCAGCTGGAAAATGTCCCTGACCTGGGAGTTTAAAGTTTTTGCCCAGATTCAAGTTGTTCAACTATGCTGAGCTTAAGTCAGGAAGAGAGCGTAATTTATACAAACACAAAGAATACAGAGGCCTTGGCTAGTTTTTGTTTATGCCTTTGTCTTTCTGTTTGTGTGTCCATTGGGCTTTTTGAGTATATTTCTGTGTCAGTTTGTTGTTCTCGGTCCCCATTCCTCTGCGTGCTTCACAGTGTGGAGGAAGAAGGTTAGTATTGTGTGTGAGAGAATATCACTTAAGTGAGAACGTACCATCTATGAAAAAGATCTTTGGTAGCTCAGAGAGTGGGGAACCTCTAAAAGAGAAACAGGACCCTTGGGTGTGGGAAAGACTAAAGATTTTTCTGAGAAAGAGACACTGGGACTGGGCTGCTTGAGTTTTGGTACAAGTAACTTTTAAGACATTCGTTCCTGTTTGAGACTGCAATATCTTCTCTGAGCTGGGCATTGAGATCTTGCTCTTCAATCAATTGCTTTTCTTATCTGAAATGTCCTTAGTTTTCTCTAAATGTGATAACACTGATGATTTGTTTGGTTTTTTTAGAAGAGGGTTTTGGGGACCTACATAATGATAGAAGGGAAGGGATCAGTGAAGATTAGAAGTATTCCTCTAGGGAGTTTTCTGATGCCCAGCGAGTCTTCCCTTCCATGTGGTCCCTGCTACAGCCTCCAGCACCCTCTATCTCCATCTCTCTCTTCTCTCCCTACTGGAGTGAGTCTCCTTTAGCCTAGTTTCTTTCTTTAGTTTCATAGAGTATGAAATTTTTATAACCTAAAGGGAAAAGCAAGGACATAACCATTGTGGGAGGGTCTGCTAAAAAACACCACAACATTTATTAGGGTTGTGTAGAAGGTTTCAGAGCAAGACATGCATACATTGGGGTTTACTAGCTAATAAGGGCCATTTTATGATGGGGAAAGAGAGAGAACCCAGAATACAGGAGGAAATTGACAAGATTCTTGGATACTCCCAGTCAGGCTATGAGAGAAAGGACTGGGCAAATGTACACTAAGCTGTTCTGTTCAATTGGAAGGTCTACAGAATTTCTGTTGCATGTCAGAAGGCCCTGAAAGTGGTTCCTAATGGACTGAGTGAATCCACTTTCGGAAGCTGAAAAAGGAAGAGGGATTTGAGTGTCATTTTTTTAGGCCACTCATTGCCCACTGTAGCTAGAGTCTTTAGTAGATAGAAGCATCTTGATTGCCAAGTTCAGGAACTGGTATTTATTTTTAAGTAGAAATTGAATTTCCACTTCAAGGGGCAATCTCCAGTGCCAGTCGGATCCAATTTGATGGTACACAACAAGAAAAAAAAAGATTTAATACATTGCTACCACTCTTTAGCCAATTAGGACTAGAATCAAAAAGAAAAGCAAACACAGCAATATAATAAGATAGAACATTGCTTAATGTTAAGTGTACTCTTGTTCACTTCTCATCTAGGACTTTATGTCTATTTTCTGTATGTATATGCTTTATCTCTGGCAGGAAAATATAATGATTACCAATCTGGATTGTGTTAGCAAATATAATTCCTTTACTTCTATCTTCAGCTTTTAAAAATTTCTATAACAAAAAATTCACTTCTAATATTCTGCACTTTGGTAAAAAGAAAGCCTATCTTGTGCTACTATTTATTTCTTATAGTGATTAATGTGTACTTTCTGCAACACTGATGATGATCAATAAAGTTCCTGAATATCCCTAAAAATATATTTCTGCCACCGGAACATATCTCTGTGAATAAGATTTATATTTTATTGAAGTATTCTTTTCATGAATGTAATTTTTTAAAGAACAATAAAACCTACAAAAGTATGTGAATTATTAATCTTAGCATCTGAGAGGTTTTGAAAATAGAATAACTGGCTTCACATAATTTCATTTTCTCCCATTTAAGAGCATTTCTCATTATGCAACTTCTTATGTTAACACTTCAAATTTTTGAACCAAATTTGGAGTATGGATAAAGTATGAAACAAAATTGGTTTCATTCTTTTTTCAGTGGATTGATTTTATATTTTTTATGTTTTCCAGCATAGACTTGTCATTCCCACCAAATGTTTGAGTTGAGAGTATGCAAATATGTGTGTGTCCTGTTATGTTTCTTAGTGCAAGTAAAATGCTTAGATCTTGTATTGAAGTGAGACTACCAACACAAGGGTATGCAACATGAATGAAAGGAACTCTGGTGGGAAGAAGCTGTGGTGCTGTACCAAAGGTGGATCAAATCCAGCTGCTCCAGGGAAGAAGATGGGCAATCTCCCCTTTCTTGTAGTTTACTGTCTCTTCAACTATCAGTTGGTTCTAACTCAATGGCACACTACGGCATGAATGAGAGGATTGGCCAATTTTGCCAATACACTAGGCTTAAAATAGGCCATTCCAGAAGCAGAAGGCTGGACTTCATTGAAATTGGAGCACATTATTTGGATCTCATGTCTTTGCATTAAACCTTCTCAAACCAGGAATCGTACTATAGTGCCAGAGACAAGCTGTTGCAGAGGAGTGGTACTAGGGGAGACCCAGAATCAAGAGTGCAGCTTCTTGACTTCTGGAACAAGAGAACTGAATAACATTGGACAGACCCTGTTTACAAAGTGAAGTATCTGGCCATTTAGCACAGCAAGGCTTACCTTATAAAATAAGATAACAGAGCAGCTTCTAGACTTGGCTGATGGTGTAGAGTACCTGGAACACTTGTTTAGTAGAGTTAGAGACCTGATGGCAGAGAAGAGTGCCTATAAGCACTTACCAGTGACATTAATGTGGCAACATTGTCCATGAAGGCAGTGGCTGGGGGCCAGAGAGGGGCCTACCCGTCGGAACAACTAAGAAATGGACCGGAACTGAGAACTGTATTCTGAGTCCATCCTGTTCCTAAATTATAGCTTACTTCCCTACTAAACCTCATACTTGTTGAGTACTGTGTGGTCATTGCAATGAATTCTTGAACTCTTTAAGAGTAAAGAATGCTATGGGAAGGATAGCTCGTGTCAGAATTGTTGGACAGCGAAGGTATGACTCCCTGTGTCTCTTAAGAATTAGCCTTTGGCTGATGCTGAAAATAACCCTCTTGTGAAGTTTGACAAGGTCTGTTGCTGCTGCCATGCCATTCTTAGAATTTTAATTCTTAGTCTTGTTTAATCCTTTTGAAATTGTAAAACCCCAGGCTCTGAGGAATTTAGTGCTTGAATTTCTAATTCATTCATTATTGTTCCCCACTGATAAACTTTTTTCTTGAAACCATAAAGAACCCAAGTATCAGTTCTTAGTACTAAAGTCTCCATAGTAAAAATACAGGGACTTTAAAAACATATTTTGGTTTAATTTTTCTATTTATGCTTTTATTAATTTATAACTATTGACAATTACAAAGAAACCTGTTGATCTTCATAGAGAGCTGAATACAGAGATGATAAATTTCAAATTCATCCTGCATGTCCTGGTGATAAGACTGAGTATTTAAAATTAATTACTATGCATCTTAAGTGGTGTTTCAAGATGAAAGAGACAGTAGTCCAGGGACTCTTAGGAGATGACAGAATTTAAAATGTGAGATTATCATATATAAAAACTAGGAAAGTAATAGCCATAAAACTGTAATGTATGACATCCATATTATAGTTACACATACTAAAAAAATGTTTTGTGTTTGGTTTTTTTTTTAAATCATAAAAATATATATAGGAGTTATTTCATGGAAGAATTAATGTGGGGGGTTTTTTTCAGGATAGCAGTTTCTCTTCAGTCAATTCTGGTTCCTAATGACCTGTGCCCAGACATGCACTGTCCCCAAAGTCATTGCTATTGAATCCTATATAATTGGTTTTTCATACAACAGTTCATACTTGTTTTGCTTTTTGGCCTTTGAATTGTAGTTTTGGAGAAGAGTAATGACAGAAACCAATGAGCTGAAAGCCAGTTAAATAATTAGAGATCAGAGTAAAGACATATTGGAGTGACACCAGAATGGAGCCTCTCTCTTAGAATGTTACTCTTTTTAAACATATAGGTCTTTCCATTATTGAAGACTATATATTATACTGACAAAAATAATCACTACAGTGATACAATGACACTAGTATTCTCAGACGGTGACAATTACAAGAGCACAGTAAGTGGAAACTACCTGAAATCCTCTAGCCAACATCCCAGTGCTACTTCTTAATGTTAGTAAGGCTTCAAAAGTTGCCTTTTTAAGAATAGTGGAAAATCATTTTCAGGAATGAAAATCATGCACTAAGTCTAACATACTTCTCAAAGTTTAAAAGATAATTGCTTCAAAGAAGAAAAATTCATGCTGTTTATACAAATATATAATAGTGATCTGTTTTACGTAAATAACTGAAAATGTTTTTAGACATCTTATGATTACCATAACACACGTAATTTAAAAAATATTTATCAGTTTAATATTATTGTTAAGTGCTGTTGAGCCACTTGTGACTTATAAGAATCCTAAACCTTGCTCTATCCTGTGCCAACCTCACTGTCTCTGGCATACCTACTCCCATTACCCCAATCACTGAATTGATCTATCTCCTTGAGGGTCTTCCTCTCTTGTACTGTCCCTCCACCGTCCCAAATATAATGTCCCTCTCTGAGGACAGGTCCCTCCTTGCAACATGCCCAAAGTATGTCAGATGAAGCTTTAGAGTCCTTGACTCCAAGGAGCAGCCCAGTTTCACCCTCTCCAGGATAAACTTGTTTATTCTCCTAGCAGTCCATGGTATATTCAACACTCTTCGCCAGCACCATAACTCTAATGCATCAATTCTCTTCTATCATCCCTAGTCATTTTCCAGCTCTCTAATACATAGCAAGACCCGAATCAGGCGCACCTTAGTCTCCAGCCTGATTGATTGTTTTTCAGTAGTCTGGAAAGGTCCCTGACAGCTGACTTTCCCAATGTTATTTGTCACTTGATTTTCTGACTGTTGGTACTAAGAGTATTGATTGTGGAACCAAGCAAACTAAAACTGTTAACTATCTCAATCTCTTCTCCATCTATCATGATGCCAATTGGCCCAGTGGTGAGAATTTTGTTTTCTTGATGTTGAGCTTCAATCCATACTTAAGGCTGCAGTCCTTGATCTTCTGCAGCAAGCACTTCAGGTCCTCCTCAGTTTCAGCAAGCAGGGTTGTGTCATCTCCATAACTTAAGGCTGTCGATGTATCTTCCTCCAATCCTCATGCCAAATTCCTCCTCATACAGCCCAGCATCCTGGATGATCTGTTCTGCATACAGATTGAAAAGGTATAGAGACAAAGTACATACCTGGCAGACACCCTTGCTAATTTAAGGAAGGAGCAGTAGTGGTAGCAGTAGTATGTTACATGTTTTGCTGACAGAACAATTAGAACTGGTCAGTGGATAGAATCCATCAGTCACTCGCAGTGAAAAAGATGGATAATCTAAAAGGTCTACTGCTTTAGAAAGTCAATGAAGGGTCACCATGAGTCAGAATCAACTCACAACAATAGATACACTTAAGTAAAGAGTTTGAATTATTAAACTACATTTAAAGATTACTGGCATATAAAGATGAAGGAAGTTATATTTTAAGTACTTTTCCTTCTTTGTAAGAAATCTGGGGATACAGCCTCTGGTCTGTGGTAGAAAGATGTGGCAGTCTGCTTTTCTAAATATTATGACATTGGGAGCCCTGGTTCAGTTTAACACACTGTTTTATTAATTTGCTACTCATTGGAATTAAGGTTAAAGCAATGGTTTGGGGTTATATCCCAGTGGACATTTGCTACAGAATATTATCATTCTTCTTATATATGAATAAGAAAAACAATATTTGAAAAATGTTTGATAACATATGAAGAGATTTATTTCACATGCTCACCCATGTCTCCTATTGCCGTTTCAGGAAGATTCAGAATCTAATTAAATTCAGCAGTGTTTATAAGAAGTAGTATGAAAGAGTAGTAGTACTTAATGAGGGAAGACAAATTTTATAACCAAAATGATGAGCTAATGAAATATTCTAATGATTACTATTTACTGTACATCTAATTTATGAGAGCAAAAGGAAAACCATGAAGTTACATGGGCCTCAAGGGGAGTACATGCGTGTGTGTGTGTGTGTGTGTGTGTGTGTGTGTGTGTGTGTGTGTGAAATGAAACAATTTCACATTTGTGTTACAATGCTTTAAGTAATCTGTATTCTAAATATATTTTTTACAATTGAGTTACTTAACTTTATGCTTTAAAGAGGTATCTATTTAAATCATGAAAACACCTGGAACCTATAGGTAACTCATCTAATTTAGTTGTAGTCCTGATTACTATCAACAGCTTGCTATTTTTTACCTGAATATCCTGTTTATTTTAAAATAAGTTAAATGTTATGATAACAGGTTCATTTTTAAATGTTATATTAGGGGCAGTTTTCACACTTAAAATTCAAATTGGATTCAAAACAGGTTTATTCTAGAATGTTTTGTTAATTTAAAAATAGTAAAGTTTTCTGAGAAGGATGGTAGGAATGTTTTATTTAATTTCGACTGAAATCTATTGAAGCTTTCTGGTATTTCCTACTTGGTTGCTTATATTTAATTATATTATAATTGCCTGCATATAATGATAGATATTATATGGAACATCTATATCTCATTAGCTAGTTGATAATTTGCATTTACAGCAATGGTGAAAATTCTATTTTCACATTTTGAGCATAAATCTGGCAGTAAAAAATGCCAAGATATGAGACAAGAGTAACATTGAGTGTGATGGTTAAAATTATATGTCAATTTGTCTGGGCCATAATTCATAGGTGTTCAACAGTTATGCAATAAAATTTTAGTCCTCAATCTTCTGATCTGCAATTTTTCTAAACTCATGACTCTCTGTGTAATGGATCTATTCTTTGTCTTGTTAATTCTAGCCTTTCCAATGTTAGTGAGGCAAAATTCTGGAAAGACATATTCAGTATATCATATCTAAGATATGATTAATGGGACTTGTCATCAGGGGTGTGACTTACACTGGATATATAGACTGGCAAGAAGCAATTTTGTCCAATCTTACATCTGACTATGGCCTCAAGACTTGAACCGTGGCACACACACACACACACAGACACACACACACACACACACACACACACACACACACACGAACTGACCTGGAAAACAGATAGAATTAAGATAAACATATAAACTTCTTTTATTCTCAAAGAGAATAAGCTGAGAAAATAGAAACCTTTATCTATGAATACAGAAATGACACACGTTATACACTGAAAACTTCTTTCTCCACTGACCCACAAAAAGGCCGCATTGAGAATCTTCTCTTACAGTTAAATATCTGGTAGGTTTTAACCATGTAACTTGATGCAAGTCAAGAGAATATGAGTAAAAATGGTCTGTGTCACTTAACTGAGGTCATGGAACTCTCTTGCACACCATTCCCTGTCCTCTGGATCTATTAATTAAATGCAGAAAATACTGAGAACTGTGAAGAAAGTAAAGTAAAAATAGGGAGATTGTATTCTTATTTACAGCCTGAATCCATATGTTGAACTACTTTATAATTGAGGACAAAAAGTGCTGTTTTATATGAAGATACTGACTGTTGGACGTGTTATATTAGAAAGCATCAACCTTCTCAACCCAGTTCTAGGTTTGCTAAACAAATAATTCAGGGAAAAAGTCCTTTAACCTTTGGTAACCATACATTTACTGACCTGAGAAAAATCACTTCTTCAAAGTATTTTCATCTCAAGTGAAATTTTTTTGTAGACTTCAAATAGAATTTTGGCAAAGGTAGGGCTACAAGCACTGCTAAATTCTTTATTTCCCTCCCAAAGACACAAAGATATCTTACTACACAGTGCTCCACTCCGTATTTATTTAATGTCTTTCTCTCATTTTACACTTAAACCCATAGGCACATCTGATTTAAAGAAACAATTATTCTGCTATTTATAGCTTAAAATGTAAGTAATAAAATATTTGTGTTCTTAGGAGCACGGAACTGTTTGAAATCACATTGCCTTGCACTTGGGAGGATGTCCCAAATTTATAAACCCTATTAAAATACCCCCTTTTCAATATGAACAAGCACTCGTGAGTTGTGAGATTACTAAAGCACTATCTCCCTTCGACATGTTATAATAGCAGATTTTGTTTGGTAGGTTTATAAGACTAGGCTTCAACTTGTAAATCAGAGAAAATGCTACATGCCACTTTGAGTATGAAATGTTTTCTTCTTCCCAGCATTGGGGGGAAAATCTTTGTTCATTCAATGACTGGATTCTCTCAGCTTTACGTCCTTTAACCAGGTCCATTCATAACACATCTGAGATCTCCTTTTTCTCCTAGCATTTGCACTACTTTATCTCTTTCTTACCCATGTTTCAGCTGCCTTATTGCCGCCTGAAGATGAGTCATCTGCCAAATGAAAAGATGAGTAAGCTGCAAGCTCAGATGGCCTTCAAAGGTTGCTTTAAAAAGATTTTCTGGATCATAATGCAATACCATTATTTTGAGTCCTACCTTTGAAGATTTCAAGCTTGAATGAAAAGTTGAGGAAAGAAATAGAAGTGGATTTCAGTGATTCTATTTTATCTTGTCTTCTAACTTTCAAAAGTCACTTGTCATTTTTAACATTTTCAGCATTTATTTTGTCAGTATCGCCCCTAAACATTTTTCTGCCTTCCTTATATAAGCACATGTGGGCGCATGAAACGATATAGGATGGTGAAGCTTGAACTTGGCTGTTAAACTAGCTTAATTTTTTTTCTGAAGAAAATAATCTTTTCAAAATTAATGTTAATGAACGTTCACAGAGACTTTGGATTTCCATTCGTTCATTGTTGCACTTTTTCCCCTGCCTACCCCTCCCCACCAATTTGCTTATCTCTTTGAAAATAAAATTTCTTTCATTGGTATACAATCCCTCCCCCCAAGTCCACTACACTATGCAGCCTTCATTCTGGACTCCTGTCATGACAATAATACCTAATCATACATCCCTTTTAAACAGTTCTCTACCTCATATGTTTCAATGCCATATACATAATTTATCCCTTCTTACTCAGTCTTCCCCAACCCCGATGTTAGTCCCATTTTACAACGGTGGCACTGTACAATATTTGTCCTTTTGTGACTGAGATATTTCATTCAGCGTAGTGTTATCCAGGGTCACACATTTTGTATAATATTACATGAGTTCCTAGTTTTTCAATGCAGCATAGTATTCCATTGTGTGAATATACCACAGCTTCTCTATACCTTCTTTTGTTGATGGGCACTTGGGTTGTTTCCAGCTCTTTGCTATTGTGAATAAAGCCACAATAAACATGAGTGTGCATATATCTGCTTGGTGGTTATAGTTTCTTTAGGGTATATTTCCAGTAGTGGAATTGCTGTGTCAAATGTTATTTCTATTTGCAACTTTTTGAGAAAGAGCCATACCGCCTTCCGTAGTGGTTGCACCATTTTACAATCCCACCAACAATGAATAAGGGTTCCATTTTCTCCACAACCTCACCAGCATTTGATGTTTGCCGTTCTGTTAAATTTTGCTATTTTTATTATGGTGAGATGATATCTCATAGTTTTTTTTTATTTGCATCTCTCTTAGAGCTAGAGATTTTGAGCATTTCTTCATGTGTTTGTTGGCCATCTGAGTGTCTTTGGTGAAGTGTCTGTTCATATCCTGTGACCATTTTTCAATTGGGTTATCTACCTTTATCTTGTTGTGGTTCCCAAATATTTTATAAATTCTAAATATAAGTCCCTTGTCTGACATTTCATGACCCAATTTTTTTTTTCTTTTTCCAGTCTGTGGCTTCCTTTTTTACCCTGTTGGAGAAGTTTTTGGATGTGCATAGAGATTGATTCTTAGTAGGTCCCATTCATCTATTTTATTCTCTCCTGATTGTAGATTTTTTAGGATTCTTGGAAGACTGTTTATGTTGTGGGTTAGGACTTCTCAAGTTCTCCCAAGCTTTTCTTTAATGAAGTTTATAGTCCTTGGTCATAGTCCTAGATCCATGATCCACTTTGAGTTGGTTTTTGTGTGTGGAGTGAGGTGTGGATCTTGCTTTAGTTTTCTACAGATAGTTTTCCAGTTTTACCAGCACCATTTGTTAAAAAGGTATTTCCCCACTTAACAGATTTTATCTCCTTGTCAAAAAATAAGTTGACCATAGGTAGCTGGGCTGATTTCTGGATACTCAATTTTATTCCATTGATCTATGTGTCTGTCATTGTACCAGTACCACACAGTCTTGACCACCACAGCAGTGTAGTAGAATTTAAAATCAAGTAGTGACATGCTTCCTACCTTGTTTCTCTTTCTAAGGAGAGCTTTGCTTATTTGGGGCCTTTTTTCATTCCACGTGAAATTCGAGATTGCCTTTTCCATCTCATTGGCATTTATATTGGGATTACATTGAATGTGTAAGGAAATAATCTCAAAAACATTGTTTACATATGTGAAAAATTTGTTGTTGTTCTTATGTGCCGTTAAGTCTCCTGCAACTCATAGCGACCCTATGTACAATAGTCCTAAACCCTGCTCAACCCCTACCAACCTTATTGTCTCCAACACACCTATCTCCATTACCCCACTAGCAGAGTCAGTCCATTTCACTGAGGTTCTTCCTCTCCTGTGCTGTCTCTCCACCCTCCCAAACCTGACGTCCCTCTCCAAGGACAGATCCCGCATTGCAACACGTCTAAAGTATGTCAGACATAGCTTCAGAAACCTTGCCTCCAAGGAGCAGCCTGTCTTCACCCTGTCCAGGACAAGCTTGTTTTTTCTCCTAACAGTCCATGGTGTATTCAATATTCTTCTCCAGCACCACAGCACAAAGGCATCAACTCTCCTTCTATCATCCCTAGTCATAGTCTAGGTCTCTGAAGCATAGCAAGTAATTGGAAAGACCATGACCTGTATCAGGCTCCAGATTAACATCATTGTTCTTCAGTATTTTGGAGAGGTCTCTGACAGCAGCCTTTCCCAATGCAATTAATCTTTTAATTTCCTGGCTGCTGGTACCAAGAGTATATTGACTGTAGAGCCAACCAAACTGAAGTTCTCAAAAATCTGAATCTCTTCACCGTCTATCATGGTACTGCCAATCATCTCAGTGATGGGAATTTTTTTTTCTTGATGTTGAGCTTCAATCCATATTGAAGGCTGTAGTCCTTCATCTTCTGCAGCAAGCACATCAGGTCCTCCTCAGTTTCAGCAAGCAGGATTGTGTCATCTTCATAACGCAGATTGTTGATGAACCTTCCTCCAATCCTGATGTCACACTTCTCCTCATAGAGCCCAGCGTCCTGGATAATCTGTTATGCATATAGATTGAAAAGACATGGAGATAGAACACATCCTTGATGCACACCCTTCCCAATTTTGAACCTATTCTGAGGACTGCCTCCTGGTCCAAGTATAGGTTTTATATAAGCACAATCAAGTGTTCTAGGATTCCCATTCTTCTCAGAGTCAGACACAGTCAAATGTCTGCGCATAGTCAATTTTATTTTTTAATTGCATAAGTAACAAGTTTCAAATACTTGATGTTTGAAAGGATAAATAAAGTGAGAATGTTGATTTCTCACTGTAATTACAGGCTCACAGTTTTTTTTACAGTTACCTCTGGATAACTCAGAAAATTTGAGTTGCCATAGCAATGCTTGGTACATGTAAAATAGCAAGATAAATTTCTGAATATTATCTGATGAGTTTTTTAATTGTTACTGTGTTATTGTCATGTGCCATTAAGTTGCCTGGGACCCTATGTATATCATCTCTGAACCTTGCCCTGTCTTGAGCTAGTCTCACTAATTTTGTCACACTGCTGTGGTATTTGGGTTTTGGTTTTTTTTCCCCCCACTTCAGAAGACATAACTATTATTTTTATTCTTTTTTATAAAAATGGATTGTGGTGGATATCTATATACAATGAAAAGTTTTAAGCTGAGGATAATGATCACAACTTTATAAAATTTAACTTAAGTATATATTATGTATTTTAGCACTTTGATAAGCCTTTAGAGATTGTATTATTATAAATCTCAGAGCAAGAGGAGCTGTGGTGGTGCAAAGGTAAGTGTCCAGATGCTAATCAGAAGTAGCTGCTTAAACACAGGTCTGTTGCCTATAGGGTTGCTATGAGTCATACTCAATGGCATCTGACAACAGCAACCACCACAAAAATATCTCTTCAGAACAAAAAGATGAAAAATTTTCCCCTCTTGTATGTTTTCTGGTGTGGTTGGGTTTGAGACTAGCGTCCCTCAGGCCTGGTTGTTGTGGGTCTTCTGAATAAAATAAGCTTAGAAGCAGGAGTAGCATCCACTTCCAAAAAAAGCTTTCCTCCAGAAACTCTACGAACTTGGAGAAAATATGACAGTTTTGTGTTCAAGACTTTTGTTCATAGCTTCACTATGGGTTGTCCATGACTCTACAGCACTTAACAACTTAACAACATATGCTTCTACTAGGTCACTCTGGTGGTAATATTGATAGACAATTTTTATTAGACCAAATTGCTCTTTACCCAAAGGGGGGACCTGTCTGGCCTTAGAAACCTAATAGAGGGTCAGTTTGGAGGTTTTTCCAACACAAAGGCAATGATTGGATGAATACTTGTATTATTCTCTGAGCATTTGTCCCATATAAAACACAATCTTATTTATCATTTAGTGCTAGACTCTGTTTCCCTTATCCCTTTACATTATCACTACCAAATACAGTCAGAGAGAGAGATCATCTGGTCCAGTGGACAGAAAGCGATGCTACCAAGCCAAAGGTGGGTGACTTTTAATCTGCGGCCCTCGGGCCTGTCTTTCATTGTTTTTATTCAGACATTCCTCTAGGTCGTATAGCCCTGGTGTACAAGTTGCCGTACCACGGTCACTTGTGGTTGCTTTGAGGCTGAACACTGTGACACTAATGTGACAAATGCGTTAATGGCTGGTTACCCAATGCGGACAGAGAGTGGGGTGGAGCTCCCGGATTAAAACAAGCTTGGAAGGAGGAGTGGCATCCACTTCCATAAATAGCTTGCCTCTGGAAACCCTATGAACATGGAGAGAGGATGAAAGGCAGTCAAGTGTTGAGGACTCCCTTTCATAGGGTCGCTATGAGTCGCCTGCTACTCGATGGCTCTTAATAACAACAACCACCAAATACAGTACCTATTGCCAAATCGTTATCCAAAAGTACTCCATCTGTAAAGTGTGATTGAAGTTTTTCTCATACACTGGATTTTATATCCCGATAGCTTGGACTGAATTAATGAACCAATTGCTTAGAAGAATTTCAACAATGGACATTACTGGGGCAGGATAAAGCATCTATGGTACTTTAGATGACCGTGACACTTTTATTTCACCTTATAATTTGTCGTTCTGAGATACACAGATGTATGTTTAAGGAGCTCGGATTGTGCCATTTCTAAGTGCTTAGCTGCTAACCACAAGATTGGTGATGTGAACTCAGCAACTCCTTTATAGGAAAATGATGTGGCAGACTATTTCTGTAAAGGTAAACCTAAGGAACAGCTCTACTTGTTAGAATCAACACAAAACATACAGGTCTTGGGCAACGTCTGGTACTATTTTAGCATCTATGTTACTAACGCAACTGCTGTTTTTCCCTGTTCACCAAGTAATTAACTTGATATAAATTCATTCAGTCATGTCTGCTTTCATCTGCACCATTTCACCACCTCTAACCACAGTGCCTGCTTGGCCAGAAGATATATTAAGTCTCAGTACTTTCATGAACTGTATCCAAAGAAGAATGCTATCTATTCATGAAGACCTGTATTAGCAGGTAAGTAGTTAGGGAGGGATTGTCTCATCAAATTCTAAGTGTTTTTTTTTAAATAAACTATATTAGAATTTTCTTTATTAGTTAAAATGTCTGTTAATAGTAATTCATATAAATCTTCATTTCTTTAGTAGACAAATAAATCAGCGGTTTAAATCTATTAGAACTCTGATGCCCGACTCCATAGAGAGTTGAGCTGCTAACCTCTCATGCCTCTCTGGGGGTTCAAATACACCACAAACTCTATGGGAGAAAGGTGAACCATCTCTTGTTTTAATCGGAGAACTCCAGACAAATATTTTACCAACTGAAATTATGCACAAACCATGTAGAACTGTTCCAATTTACATACAAATTCACCTTAAAGATAGAGTTATTTTTTCATAAGATGAGAACTGCTACTATCCAATATGCTAGCCACAAAATATCCAAATCACATACCATTCTACTTCACAGAATGTGTCTTGGATCTTAAGTCATGCATGACTATATTAAATTTTCATAAGCCAGTAAAATAATTTCTATCTAATAATCACTCAAGACCTATTCATTCCTATGTCTTTGTTGGGAGACAATTCTCTATATAGTTCAGTCAGTGTTTCTGTAAGTCTTATGAAAAGAAGAATTATTTATTTTTCACTGTTTTTTAAATACTAGATATATGAAGATGTTCATTTTGTAGGAGAATATTTCTTACACTCATTATTGCCATCAAGTTGGGTCCAACTCATAGCATAGACAGTTTTCAGAGACTGTAAATCGCAAGAGAGGAGATGTCCATCTTTGTCCTACAGAACAGCTTTGGATTCCAACAACTTGCATTTGGGTTGACAGTGCTATTACTAATTGGGTTGCCAAAGCACTCTTGTATTTCTTTGTTGTTGTTGTGTAATGTCATTTAGGAACCAAACCACAGATGACCCTCCAGTGGGTTTTCAAAGGCAGTTACTTGCATGGGAGTAAATTGAACATCCTTTGCTTGTGGAGTAACTGGTGGATTTAAAATCAGAACTCTCATGATAATTTAAATAAATTAACTTTGTTTCTTAGCTCAAGTGATGACAACCATAAAACAACAGTACAAGCAGTAATTACTATTCACTTAGCCATGTTCTCTTGAAATGATATAATTTGAGATTATGGAGGAGAATCTAAGATCAAAAGATGCAATAATCTTTATATTAGTTAAAGTTGAGTTAATAGTTAATATCACATTCTATTAAGTTAGCATGACTTAATCAGCATAAAATATAATTATATTGAGATATTGGTTCACTATAAATGGATTTGATACCCATTGAGTCACAGTATTATGTACCTAAATTATTAACCTATTATTAAACCTACTAAATTGTAGGATATGTTATATTTAACACAGTCCTGATTAATTGGTGGCATATAACTTAGACAAATATTAATTAGGTTCATTTAAAGTTTCATTCATGTAATCTAAAAACGGACCTAAAGATATGCATTAGACAATTGCTGCAGTCAGTTTAAACACCTTTGGATTTAAATCTTATTTTTATTCTATCTTTCCATTTGAAATCCCAGAATTATAACCTAATTAAAGTGCTAAAAATTGTTATAAGTATATGCCCTCAAGAAGGAATGAAGAACTATTTTCAGAACTGTTCTAAATGCATCTTTGTAAGAACATCAGAACTGGGAAAACAGCTAACAACAAATTATCAGGACGTTTGATCAAGCATTCTCACAAAGAGAAACATTAAAAAAAGATTAAAGAATATATTCCTTTGCTTCAAAATCCAAGATTGTTTGGGACAAACACTGAAATAATTTAGGTGTTTTACTAGAGGATCTATCAAAGAAGGGCATATACAGACAAGACTTGCTGCATTCCTATGTTTTCTCAAAATGAGACTTTCCCCGGAACTCTGGGGATTGAGTTCAAACAGCTACAAAAGAACAGAAAATTTAAGAATGCATGAAGGCGAATATATTAGAACTGCATGGATGGGTAGAATCTTCCTAGCCTTTTATTTAATTTAACCTTAAAATGAAATTTATTTTCCATGAATGATTTAAGTTATCATTTTTAGTTAAATTCTTTTAAAGTATATTCGTACAAACTGAGAAAGGACCAAAGTCTTACTGTCCTGGGAATCATATAATATATTCATTCCTGTTGTGTCATCTGAATTCTAGAACAACCTTAAATGTACTAGGTGCATTGCATTATTCAGATAAATGATGGTATAAAATATTCTGGTTGTTTTAAAAATATGTATAAGAAGGCAGAAAAGAGTATATAATCCAGTGGAATAGGCCTACACAAATGACAAAATGTGAATTTTGCCTCTAGTGCAGGTAAGACTTAAGCACAAAAAATAATGGAGAATGTGAACTAGATCTAAGACTATGGCAATGTTCATTTCTATATGTTGTTATTATTGTTGTTATGTAATGGTGACATCATGCCCAATAGAACAAAATGCTGCCTAGTTCTACACTTTTCCTTTGAGCAGCAGTGAGCAGTCCATTTTTATTTTTGGATTTTCATTGCATGGTTTTTGGAAGTAGATTACCAGGTCTTTATTCGTAGTCCATCTCATTCTAAAGACTACTAAGTCCTAATCAGCATCATTTCACTAACCACACCTCAGCTAACAGAGGAATAGGTAATGGGTGCACATGACTTACTGTGGCCAGAAACAAAATCTCTCTCTCTTACATAAAACATGAAATTCTACTATTGAGTCACCAGTGCCCTCAATTCACTCATTCATGTAAAATAATCACAAGTTAGTGATTATAGCTACTTTTTGCTGGGCTTCAACGTACTAACTATTGTGTTAATTATTTACATGATAAAATTTTACTTGGAAACCATGTATTCAGTAAACTATATTGTTCTGCCTATGGATATGAGGAAGATAATACATTATTATGTCTAGGAGCTATCCATAATGACAAATTTGTAAATTAATATTATGGTAGATTTTAGGTAGTCAATCAAGGACAAATTCATGCCAGAGTCTTTGTGAAAAATTATATACAACATGAGGCCACTAGATTTCAGGGTTTATTTACCTAAAGAGTTACCTGGGAGGAAGTTGTGAGGAAGATGAGAGTTTCAAATAACTATAAGAAGGACAAGAAATCTTGAAAACAGCTACATGGTCAATCAACTAGAAAAGATCTTTATTCCTGAATATCGCAAAGAAAGATATTTCAACATAAGGAGAACTGATGCCTTTGATCTGTGGTGCTGGAGAAGAGTATTGAGGGGTACCATGGACTGTTAGGAAAACAAACACATTCATCCTGGAGAGGGTTAAACCGGACAGCTCCTTGGAGGTAAGAATTCTGAGGCTCAGTCTAACATACTTTGGACATGTTGTAAGGAGGGACAGGTCCTTGGAAAGGGACATCATGATTGGTAGGGTGGAAGGACAGCGCAGGAGGGCAAGGCCCTCTACGAGGTGGATTGATTCAGTAACTGGGGTAATCAGGATGGGTGTATTGGAGACGGTGCGATTGGCACAGGACAGAGCAGAGTTTAGGGCTGTTGTACATAGGGTCGCTATGAGTCGCAAGCTACTCGACAGCACATAACAACAATATGAAAACAAAACAATGTTACTAATATCACAGGAAAATAAAATCTTAGTGAATAACTAACAAAATACCTGGAGAGCTATGTGATTGGATATTATAATTATGGTAAGAGTCCATAATGAAGGTTGCATAGTGGAGTGCCCTTGGGGCTGGCGGGGGGCATTGTATATCAATGAAGGAATTTTTCTTTTACTTTTCAAAGAGAAGAGCTAACTGGGGGCGGGGGGCAGGGAGAAAAATTCAGCAACGGATGAATGAAAATCCAAAATATCTGTAAAGATTCATTAAAACTAACAAAAAATTATAAAAATATTAGAAACCTAAGTCTGTTAGATATATGTCTATAAACATCCATATAGTTTTGTGTTATGTAATACATTAACGCAAAATAAAATAAAAAGCTTTATATAAGAAAAATAGCTGGAGAATAGGGAAATGCAAGGATTTCAAACTCTATTCAGAAGATTATTTGAATGAGGGACATAATTGCTTATGTCATATAGGTATTGGCTGAAAGCAGAAGCTTATATTTTCTTGACTGTATAAAAGCTGTGTGAATCATAGCAAGGAGTTGGAAACAACCAAAGTGCCCATCAATAAAGGAATGGAGAGAGAAGCTGTGGTATATTCACACAATAGAATACTATGCTGCATTGAAAAATAAGTAACTCATGCAATATTATTGAAAATAGGTTACCCTGGAGGACATTATGCTGAATGAAATATCTCAGTCACAAAAAGACAAATACTGCATAGTGCCACTGTAATAGAATGGGACTAATATCAGGTTTGGGGTAAGACTGAGAAAAACTGGTTAAGTTATGTATACTGCATTGAAACAGATGAGGGAAAGAACAGTTTAAAAGTAATATATGATAGGCTACTGTGGTTTTCACAAGAGTCCAGAATGAAGGCTGCATAATGGAATGTACTTGGGGCAGGGTGGGTGGGATTGTATACCAATGAAGGAATTTTTCTTTTACTTTTCAAAGAGAAGAGCGAACTGGAGTCGGGGTGGGGGTGTGGGGTGGAAGCGTAGACAGGGAGAAAAGTGCAACAATGAATGAATGGAAACTCAAAATCTCTGTAAATGTTCATTAAAATTAATAAAATAAAATTGAAAAAAAAAGCTGTGTGAATCATAAAATATAGAATTTGATCTTCAATTCTTTCGGTTTGAGAAATGCTGAAAGTTTTTTTCCTCTATAGTTTTCTTGTCCAGCATAAAAGGTGAAGATATCTGTTTTATGATTGCAAAGTTCAAGTCTTAATACTTAATTAGAAAGTAGCTCTTCCCATTTACATTTTGAAGATTTTGCAGACAGAGGTCATTTTTTATGCTGTATCAGACAATGCCCCACTGTTATTTACATGGTTTTTTTCCAGAGTTCAATATTTTAAAAATGGATGATCAAGCTGGCTTTCTTTTTTTTTTTCCTTCTGGAAGCTCCCCTGAAATCACCTGGGTGCCCCTCCAGGTATTTGACATACCAGTGGTCCACTACAGTGTGAAAAACATACTAGTGAGGGGTTCAAGTTCACACAGATGCATGGGGATGTCAAACTTTTACTTTTCCACCATTTAAATCTATAGCAATAACATAGACATTCTCCTTTCAATAAATATCATAATACTATTAATTGCATGAATAGAAATGTTGACCTTAATTGGAACTAATCTTGAATTCATTTTTAAATTCAATCAATTATTTTGAAATCTAAGAAGTCATTGAAACTTACTATCAATGAATTCTAATGTCAGGCAAATAAAATTACCATCAATACCTACAGAAAAAATGATATATTACTCTAATGTGATTATAGTTCTAATATTACTATTTTCTTTCTGATTAAATTTTTATTAAAGAGAATTTATCTCAGTGCTTTGGGGTGGTTTTGACTCATAGTTACTTTATAGGTCGAGCTAGAAATGCCCATAGGGTCTTCCCAGCTATAAATGTTTACAGAAACAGTTCATCTTTTCACCATTAGCTGGTTAGGGAGTTTAAACTAACAAACATTTGGTTAACAGTTGAATTCTTTTACCACTGCGCCTCTTTTACCTATAAGATCACTATTCTCACAACTCCACTTCAAATTCTGTTTTCTTCTCAGACCTATCTACTGAACATTTAGACTCACATTGAGGTGTCAGTTTAATATACTCAAAGGAAAACTTCAATACGCTGCATAAATTCTCACACATCAAGTGATTTTCCTTTCTGTGAGTTTAAGGAAATAACAAATGTTAATTATAACTTTTACTTTAGTTTGTCACAAGTAGAAAGTATTACCAACCTCCCCTGGAAAAAAAAAAAAAACCAACCAAAATCAACAAACCAAAAGAGAAAAATATGCCAGCTTTGGTGACCTTGGCATAGTACAAAGGTTTCCCCTCACATCTTATCTATGGAATTTCAGTTTTTCAGGATTATTGCTGACCTGACAGCAACAAAATGAAGTCAAGAAGAGAAACAAAGGCTCTGCAGATGAGACATGGGCATCTCTTTCTCTCTGTCTACAGATGACCAGTGAGAATCTTGTGACTTTTTATTGTTAGATTTTTTTCCTGGTTTTTGCACCCCTGAAAGGCTACTATTTACAATGATGACTGGCTTCTTATTAAAAAGAGTAATTTCAAATGTATTATCAAGTTGGATTTCCAATGTCTGATAGAGATGGAGGAGAAAGTCAACTGCTGATCAAATTTCTAGTGACATTGTATGAGACTGACAAGCTTCACTGGCTGTCACACAAAAATTAAAGTTAAAGCATAATATGCAAAAATGGTTTGGGGAATATTGTGGTATTGTGTAGCCCTGTGGTTTTTACGTTGGACCAGATAATATAGCTACTATTCAAATTATGTGCCAACTCGAATACTGAACATGAAGAAACTGAAGATATTTAACTCCTGCAATAGGAAATTAGTCATATATACAATAAAACCAAGTTGTTAATGATTGGAACACAAACGTTAGAAGTAAACAGGTAAACAGGATACATCAGTAGTTGAAAATATGGCCTTGGTGTCAGAAACAACATCTGAGATTGCATGAGAAAATTAAGACCAGCTTTGCAGACGCTGCCACCTCAGCAACAGTCTTGTCTACTTTGCTCACACCCAGCCATGTACCCGCGCTGTACCTCAACATAGCCATCGATGGTGAAGTTAGAAGCCATGTCTCTTGTTTGCAGATTAAGTCCCAACGACAGCAGAAAGCTTCTAGGCTCTGAGTCCAGGAGAGGGAAGACTTGGTTACAAGAGTTTCTGCTTTCACAGAATTATTCCTGGATTTATGTGCCAAGGTGGGGACTTCACATGCCATGATGATACTGGTGGCAAGTTCATCTACAGGAAGAAGTATGATGATGAAAACTTCATCCTGAAGCACACAAGTCCGGGCATTCTATCCATGGCAAATACTAGAATCAGTCTGTTCATTTTTTATATTTAAGTGTACTGCTAAGACTGAATGGTTGTATGGCTGGCATGTCGTCTTTGACAAGATGAAAGAAAGAAGAAAAAAAAAAGCATGAACATTGTGGAAGCCATGGAGGTCTTTGGGTCCAGAAATGGCAACACCAGCAAGATCACCATTGCTAATTCTAGGCAACTCTAATGTGATCTGTATTTTATGTTTTCTCTTAATCTCCAAACCATTCCTTCTACAGCTCCAGAGATCATCCCTGTTGTCCCCAGTGTGCTTGCAATAGGTAGTAATCTTTGTGCGCTTGCTGCAGTCCTCTGGGTACCATAAGTTCTTTCTTTCCCTCCAAATTTGGCAGGACTGCAGAGTTAAGCTTGTGATTAGGAAATAAAAACTAAACAACAACCACAATAACAAAAATTTCTTAAGACCATCAATTAGTCATTACAAATATCTTCTCTCCCCTTCACCTCAATATAACCAGTTACTCTACACTAAGAAACAAGGGCGTTTCCAAATTATTGAGGAGTAATGATACCAGTTTGAGGACAAAGATGCACCTGATTCAAGTCATGGTCTTTTCAGTTGTTTGCTATTCATCTGAGAGTTCGACCATAACTAAGGGTGACAGAAGAGTAATTGATGTCTTTGAACTGTGGAGTTACAGAAAGATATGTCCTGAAGAAGGTGCAGCGAGACTGTTCCTTAGAGGCAAAGATGATGAACCTTTTTCTCACATACTTTGGACATCTTGTTAGTAGAAGTTATTCCTTGGAGAAAGATATTATACTTTGGGAAGGGAGGGGGCAACAAAACAGAGCAAAACACTCAACCAGATGGGTTGACATGGCGTCTGAGGTAATAGGCTTGAATGTGTAGAGATTGTGAAGATGTAATAGGAAAGGACAGTGTTCAGATCAGTTGCCCATAGGGTTGCTATGAGTTGTACTAGATTAGACAGCACCTAACAACACTACCAACATGCAGTAAGATTGCTGGTTCAAACTCTGAGAACCAGAGGTCTGATGATACATCAGCTGGATGCAGAATCCAGGCTGAGCAAAACAGCCTGAGAACTTTGCTAGGACCTCTATATAAATATTCCAAAAAATTGGGTCAAATTCCCTTTACATCAAATCATGCTGTAAATCTGATTTGAGGTGTGTTGTGTTCCAGCCTAATCCCCTTGTAACAGATTGCCTGATCACATTCGTTTACTCCATGTAGCATGATTTAAAATAAGAACTAAACCAAAACAGCACAACCCAAAAAACTCACCTCACTGTATTAAGTTGCATCCAACTCTTAGCTTATCTTCCAGTGGTTGCCAATGTTTTAAATGTCTCTGGAGGGGACTGCCAATCTTTCTCCTTCAGAACCACTAGCAGATTCAAACTACCAGACATGTAACCTTACAGTTAGCATCATAATTCCTTAAGGATGAGACAGCCAGTGCTCCCATGATTATATCACTATAAAATGAACACATTACACCATTGTATAACTGTCAACCACTGAGAATCAATACCCTGACAAGCTGACACATATTATAGGGGGGAAATTAAATGATTACATTCTATAATTTGGCCCACCAAAGTAATATCTTTTTTTAGATGCAAAATATTTTTACCCTATTGAGTCATCAATATCAACTTAACTCTATCTCCATCTTCTAACCTGGAAACTCAAAGGGCTTACCGGAAAGGAGTTGTGCATTCAACCCAAAGGCAGGCAGTTCTAAACCACTAGCTGCTCTAGGAGGGAAATATAGACTATCTACTCTCTGTAATTTATAGCATCTGGAAACCTGCTGGGGTGTCAGTTATGAGTCAGTTCCAACTCGACAGTGCCTAACAACAGCAATGCATTCCGACCTGAAGCAATATTCTTCCTCACCTGTGAATCAGGAAAGAAGTTACCTGCTCCCAAAGCAGCTCTGCTTCCACAGTGCATGGGAAGTTGTGCTGCTCGCCCAACGGCAACGCCTTTCTTACAGTTGGAACCTGCTGGCAACTCTGAGGGAGGAAGATGGACAGTCTCCTTCTATGCGAATTTCAGCCTCTGAAAACCTACTGGAGGGTCAGCTAGGATTCATTTCTGACTCATTGACACTGAGTTTGAGTTTTGCTTCCAAAGGACAATGATGAAATGGGTACAAGATAGAATATTGATTACAATGTGAGGAAATTACAAGGAAAGAAGGGATAATGGATACAAAGCAAGTACGAAATTCAGCCTAACAATTTACATTAGCTCTCACACCTTGAAAATAATCCTCTGGTCAAGACATGACTGTTTGCAGCCCTATAGTATTTTAATATTTTCTTCTGATATTATAATAATTTGGTACATATGTACATTTTTTAGCAGGCATTAAAGGTTTCTTTTGCTAATGCATAAATTAGTCTTCTAAATGCTTTTGATTCAATCTTACATTGAAAGTACAATTATATTTTCATTTTACATGGAGGAATTTAGACTCAGAAAAGTCAATTAATATATTCAGTGTTCTGTAGCCAGTAAGAATTCAAATCAGAATTTGTGTTCACATTTATTTGATTATAAAATCCATTCTATTAACCACTACAGTATGCAATTTTAATTGCCATAATTAACAGATAGTTAGTTGATAAATTCCCAAGTTAATTTTTGTATTTATTTTTTTATTCTATGGATGACTGAAGAAAGCTGTTTTAAATTACCATAAATTAAATAATGCATACACCTTTTAGATAACTTTTAATTATTTGCTTTCAAGCCATAGTCTTTCAGTTACTTGTTATGCATCTGAAAGTTAGATGATGAGTAAAGATGATAGAAGAATCAAAGCCTTTGAGCTGTGGTGTTGAAGAAAAGTGCTGAATATCACAAGGAATGCCAAAAGAATAAACAGGTATGTCTTGGAGAAGGTGCAGTCAGAATATTCCTTGGAGGCAAGGGTGGTGAAGCTTTGTTTCACATATTTTGGATACGTTGTTTTGAGGAGGCAATCCTTGGAAAAGACATCAAGTTTGGAAAGGTCAGTGAAAGATAGGAAGACCCTTAGGGAGGCTGGTTGACAACAAACTCTAACTATGGACTCTAGACTACCAGAAGATGTATGGGCTTAAGTATATATCAGTGAAGATGGTGCAGGATAGAGCTAGGTTCAGATTTGTTGTTCACAGGGTTGCTGTGAATCATACTCATGGACACCTAAGAAGCAGCATGCAGGATTTCTTAGATATTTGTATATGTGTGCATATATCTCTCTCTGTATCTATACACACTTTTCTCGTTATCAACAAATAAGAACCAATACAAAATTGACCCTCCAGGAGACTTTAAAAATCTGTAAATCAGGCAGAAGAATACTGCTCATCTTTCTTCCTCAGAGCAGCTAGTGGATTTAAACCCTTGACCTTTGGATTGGCAGGTTGGCAGCACAACTCCTACCCATTATGCCACCATTGCAATAGATTATTAGAATCTTTACTGCTCTTTTCCACAAATGGCTTCTCTTTTGAAAAAAATTTGGATCTGTAATAGATTTGGAATGACAACAGTTATCTCTTTTAGGGGCTATCTCCTGATTATCTCAGTCTTCTAGATCAAATTTGAGAGTAAGTAATGTTTAAGAAAATTAGAAAAAGCCACAGTATTTTTTACTATTGTTGTTAGATATCATCAAGTACACCACGATTCATAAATATGCCCAAACGTACTACAATATCTACTATGCTCAAACCTATTGTTGCCGTCACTATGTCAATCTTTTATTTTTTAATCTTTATGGGTTTGTTCTTTTATCCTAAAGACCATGCCTCTCTGGTGATTCAAATCCACCAACTGGTCTGAGAGAGAAAGATGAGCAGTCTCCTCCGAAATATTTTATTGATGGCAATGAGCCTGAGTCTATTCTCCAGATTCAATTAAAGATTCAATGAATTATGGGCTTGTCTTAAGCAAAAATTATACATATGCATCCACACATACACAAACTTACATAAATAAATCTATTATAAATATTCTAAAACAATTTTTATATCTAAAATGGAATTTATTATTCTCCTTTCTAAAAGGAGATGATGGATGTCTGTAAAAATAACAAGAAATCTGGTGTCCAGATGCATCTTTTCTATTGTTAAGTGTAAGAACTCCACTTGACAGCTGGGGACTGCAAATGAGTTTAGGAAGCAGATGATGACAATGAGCTAGTTAATTCAATACGTATGTGTTTCTAACAGCCAGAAACTCGAACAGATCTTGTCGGACGCCATTACCCAATGGGCTGCCAAGCCTGGTAAGGAGATCTCTTTAAAGGAGATTAATATTTTTCTGAATTCAATATGAGTTCCATGCAGATAACCCAGTATTTCTCACATCATTATAACAATCAGATGAGTCTGGAGAAATTGAACCAAGAAATACAATTTACATTCTTCCCTGAATACTCGAGGTTATTTTTTTAGTTGTTTTATTTTTTAGGTAAACAAAAATGGTTTCTCTATGTGTGTGTGTGTGTGTGTGTGTGTGTGTGTGTGTTAGAAATATATTGAGGATAGAGAGATATAATCATTTTAAGACTACTGGGAGTTCAAAGAATATATTTTCCTCTTACTCCAAACAAAATGGGCAATTTACTATTGAATCCTGAACACAAATATATGTCTAGCTGACTGGCCATTATAAATGAATTTTACTCAGATCTTTGCCACCATTTCTATCTGATGTTCTTTTTTTCTTACCTATAAAGTGTGGATTTGATATCTGTATCAAGCAAATATTAAATACTCCCAAATTAAATTATGGCTTCTTGAGGGCAAGAGCAAACATGTGTCCATCCTTTATATTCTCCAAACACTGGTTATCGTACTGTACACGTCTTCTTGGAAGCTTCATTCACACTACTTAATAAAATGCAATGGGTAAAGATGTACAGAGACAAAAATTCTACTTATAACTTTCTTACTTGTACTACATCTTTAGTCTCAAATGTTCATACTTCCAATAGAAGAAAATATAAAAGTCGACAAAGATAAGACAGATACACATGAGTGATTGTTTGAACATTATATTCAGTACTGGAAAAGTAGAGATTCTCTTCTACATACTTGAAAATATACTCTCTTTCTTAGAAAGGTATTTTGCACAAGATGCTCAATATCTTTTTCTTATCTTTATTTTTTAAAGTTAATTACTTGAAAATGACAATGATTCTACTGAAGCATACTCATAAAACAACACTTGACTCCTGTAAGATTAAATAATCTTCCTTGAACTGTTTCATAAATACAGATTTACGTTTTAAGTGAAGTGTCAAACAGTCCTATTTGGCCTATAACTTAAAGGTTCTTGTTATTTTACCTGATATCATGCTATATATAATAGAGTAAAGAAGGAGGAAGATGTGAAACAGGCTAAGAATAACATTCACTGGAAAACAGAGCTACCAAGTTCCCCAGATAGCTTTGATGCACGGATTGGTCACACTTCCAGCCTGCTACAAATGTGCAAACGTGGAATGATTGCAACATATACCTGAAGGGATAACAGAAAGCAGCAATAAAGGTGCAACTTTATAAACAAAATGTAAGCTTCCACATGGAATAGAAAGCTCTCAGAATGGTTGTTAGTAGGTGCTCTTGAGAAGGATCTGATTCATAGTCGCTGAAGAACATTGCTTGCTCCTCTGCCATCCTCACAAACTGCTGCTGGGTTTAAGTCCATTGTTACAGCTGCTGTGACATTTTGTCTGATTGAAATATATAAAACATTAAGCTAATTGGGTGTTTAGTGCTATGCTAAAGTAAATCTAAATGGATGTGCTTACTAAGTATAGTACCGGCTTGGTTGAGCCCTGCACCACAATTTCTTGTAATCATTGAACACATTAAGAATTAGAAGGAAGAAGAGGGAGCTCATATATGAAATTTCCCCCTAATTTTAAAGACTGAAGATTGATTTTTAGAATGATTTTCCAGATCTCTGCAAGACCCAAAGTACCTTGGGGAATTTTTAAAGGGATTAGACTAGATTTATTGTCACTTCTGAATTAAATATAATTTGCTGGATACTAATGATTTGGTGACTATCAAACCATAGGGTGCTTAATGCAATAAGTGTTTACTGATTACATGTTCATCACAATGTGTTATATGATTTTTTTAAAAAAGTAAGGAAGATATCTCTCTTTTAATTTGCTTATAGTTCATTGTTGGTGTACTGTTGAGATGGAACCCATCCATAGCTGACCTGCCAATAGGTTTTCAGAGGCAGTTAATCACATAGAAGGAGATACAGTTCATTAATGAAATTAAATGAATAAAAATTTTATTATAGTCAATATGTTGTTGTTGTTATGTGCCATCGAGTCGCTTGTGACTCATAGCAACCCTATGTACAAGAGCTCTATACGCTCTTCTGTCCTGTCCCAACCTAACCATCTCAAATGCACTTATTCCCACCGCTCCAGTCACAGAATTGATCCATCTCATCAAAGGTCTTCCCGCCGCCCTTCCACTCTGCCAAACATGATGTCCCTCTCCAAGGACCAGTACCTCCTTACAACATGCCCAAAATATGTCAGACGAAGCTTCAGAATCCTTGACTCCAGGGAACATTCTGCCTTCACCCTCTCCAGAACAAACCTGTTTGTTCTCTTAGTAGACCATGGTATATTCAACACTTTTCTCCAGCACCAAGCTCAAAGGCATCAATTCTCTTTCTATCAACCCTATTCACTGTCCAACTCTCTCATGCATAGCACATAATTGCGAAGACTATACCCCAGATCAGGTGCACCTTAGTCTCCAGCCTGACATCCTTGCTCTTCAGTACTCTTGAGAGGTCCCTCACAGCCGACTTTCCCAATGCAATTCGTCTCTTGATTTCCTGGCTGATGTTATCAAGAGTGTTGACTGTGGAGCCAAGTAAACTAAAACTGTTAACTATCTCAATCTCTTCACCATCCATGCTGATGCTGCCAATTGGCCCAGTGGTTAGAATCTTTGTTTTCTTGACGTTGAGCTTCAGTCCAAATAGGAGGCTGTAGTCCTTGATCTTCTGCAGCAAGCGCTTCAGGTCCTCCTCAGTTTCAGCAAGCAGGGTTGTGCCATCTGCGTAACGCAGGTTGTTGACGATTCTTCCACCAATCCTGATGCCACATTCCTCTTCGTATAGCCCAGCGTCTTGGATGATCTGTTCTGCATACAGATTGAAAAGGTATGGAGACAGAATACATCCCTGCCGAACCTCTTTCTTGATTTTGAACCATGTAGTGTCTCCCTGCTCTGTTCTGACAACTGCCTCTTGGTACAAGTATAAGTTTCGTATTAGCACAATCAACAGCTTGTTGTGATCCACACAGTCAAAAGCCTTTGCATAGTCAATGAAGCACAGACAGACATTCTTCTGGTATTCTTTGCTTTCTGCTAAGATGCATCTGACATTAGCTATAATATCCCTAGTACCACGACCTCTTCTAAATACAGCCTGCACTTCTGGCAGTTCTCTGTTGACATATTGTTCCAAACGTTTTTGGATAATTTTCAGTAGAATCTTTCTTTGCATGTGATATCAATGATATTGTTCAATAATTTCCACACTCTGTTGGGTCACCTTTCTTGGAATGGGAACAAATATTGATCTTTTCCAGTCAGTGAGCCAGCTGGCTGTTCTCCAGATTTCTTGGCACAATTTAGTGAGCACATCCAGGCCAGTGTCCTTTTGTTGAAATATGTCAATTGGTATGCCGTCAACTCCCGGAGCCTTGTTTCTTGCCAATCCCTTCAGAGCAATTTGAACTTCCTCTTTCATCACCATAGGCTCTTTCTCATATGTCATTTACTAATATTTTGAAATATTTTACCTACTTTTAAATAAAATTGGGTGGTTGATTATTACACGTTTCATTTTTAGATGATGACAGAGAATATTAAATGGTCTTTTTAAGTATAAATTTAGTCACATGTCCAAAAAATAAAATCTTTAATCTTTTCTTAAAACTATTTGTTGTGTAGTAAATTAAGTAATAATGCCCTTCCTGCCATAATCTTTTTTTGTGTGATAAATTATAACTTCTAGTCTCTGTGTTTATGATTCCATTCTGGAGTGGGTTTTTTTTTGGTTTTTTTTTTGTTTTTTGTGTTACGGAGGTATTATTTTTGGTGGAATATGTTGTGAATTCCCATCTTACTAGTTGGTATGGTCCAAGATGCCACTTTACTTCTCTTGGAGGGATGAATTACAGCCCTGAGATCCAATAAAGAAAAATGTACTTGAAAGGCTCAATCCTACTCTGGACACTACATCTATCCTGAGCCAGCTGGATCAATTCTTCTTCTGTCATCCTCAGTTATTGTCCAGCTATCATATGCACAGCAAACAACTGAAAAAACCAACTGTATTAGACACACCTAAGTCTCTGGACTGGCATCATTGCTCTTTAGCACTCAAGAGATATCCTTGATAGTAGATTTTCCAAGTGTAATTCATCTTTTGATTTCATGACTGCTGGTGCCAAAATTGTGCATCAGAACAACATGAAATTGCTATTAACTTCAGTCTTTTCTCCATGTATCATGTTGCTGCCTTTAGGCCTGGTGGAAAGGATTTTTGGTTTGGGTTGGGTTTTGTTTTTTGTTTGTTTGTTTGTTTTTGATGTTGCAATGGAGAGGAGAACCAGAAACCTGGCATGGGACGGAGCAGACATTGAGACTGCTATACCATTGAACCAGAGGTAAGAGTCTTTTGCCCTAGTTTACTGTAGGATTGAGGGTTGGTGACGGAGCCATTATTGACAGGCCTAAGTTTTGTAACACTGATCTAAGGCTGTAGAGCTCAAGGCTAAGGTGCCTCTGAGTACATTTTAGATGTTGCCTTGACTGAGTGAGTATACTTTGCTACTAACCTCAATTACAGCCTTTTGACTTTCCTAATACGGTTCTCTGTGGTTTGTGGGCTATCACATCAGATTTGTGATCCAGTAAAACAGTAAATTGGTGTTGGGATGAGTAGAAGGAGTTGCTGAAGCATGGAGGGACATGTCTGACTTTATGGGAATTGGTTGTGTTTTCATGCTGTTGTTGATGGCAAACGTTTCCTTTGTGGAGTTGATAAAGGTCAAATAGAGCTGTTCCCAAGGACCCTAGCTTTTATAGACATTTTACACATTTTGTTGCATCACCTATTTTGGGATGACAATAAATATGGATAAATATGGATCTCTTCCAGTTAGTTGGGCAAGTAGCTATCATCCAGATTTGGCACCATAACCCAATCTTCCATCATAGTCAAGACTTTTAAGTGAAACAAAATTTATTTATCATTCATGACCTGATTTGGATGAGTTTGGAATGAGTCTCCTTTCCCTTGTTTGGGAAAGACTACTTCAATTTAAGATATACAGTGGGAAGTAAAGTAGAAGTTTTATTTTATATTTATTTTTTAGTAGGACTAACATTGAATATGCCAGCAACTACAGCTTTTTTCTTACCTTTCATGGATACTGTTATTTGAGTAATGCTTTAATCTACCCATATATCTATATCATACTTACATAATCCTCTTACTCTTGGAAATTTATTTTTACAGCATAATATTTATACTCATGATACTTAAATTTCAATTGAAAACAACATGAAAGAAAACAAAGCAAACTACATATTCATATTCTAGATATTTTTCAAACCTTACAAATGCCCATGTAATTTAGTTTCTTAAATAAGAAACTATGAATGTTTCTATGCATATTATAAACATATTAGGGGTGTGTGCACACATAGTGATTCTGTGGGTATGTATCTATAAAAATATAGATTTGATTCTGCCTAGGACAGAACTTTAAATGTGATGAAACACAGTGCTCCTCTTTACTCAAAAGCTCAACTACTTCAGATAAATGATTTGTTCAATAAATCTATTCAAGAAAATTATAAGTTTTTAGATATGTGTTGAATGATCTTAAACAAAAAAGATTAACTTGGAAAATAGACCTAAAATTATTCCAAAAATGTAATGATGACTTTTACAGTCAATTCAAGTGGACACTTATGATCAATTGACTTAGAAACAATTTGAGAATAATTTTCCAATTTAGAATACTTTATCAGGCTTCATAATTAAGATAAACATTTTTCTCATTTTGAAGGTGCTGGACACTTAAAATTTCAACCTAATTTAAAATGTTCTTATTATTTCAAAAATAATAGATGACTTTGATCTACTATTGCTATTAAAATACATGACACTAATTCTACAAGATTAAGTATAAATGACTAAAGAACAGATATTACAAAGAAGACAATTTTAAGAAATCAGGTAAGATTAATGAGCTAAGGATATCTTTTGGGAAGGATGTATTTTAACCTAACTCTCTCACAGAGTTTAATCTAACTTTCATATGAGTTGGGTCTAGATTTACTGAATGCGGGTGACTTTACAGGAAATGTGAAATAATATCTCAATATTAGAAATTTAAAATGTGAAGTCTGACATTTACATTCAAGTCCTTTTCCTCTATTATTAGTTATGCGACCTACAGCAATTGATTGAATTTGCCTGTTCCTCTGCTTTATCATTGGTAAAGTTGAATTACAGCAATAATTATAAGATTAAAACAATATGGGACTAATGAAATTGTGACTTTATATTATTTAGTACATAGGCAAGGACTCTGAGGCTTCATCTGACATACTTTGGTCATGTTGTAAGGAGAGACCGTTCCTTGGAGAAGGACATCAGGCTTGGGAGAGTGGAGGGCAGGCGCAGGAGGGGAAGGCCCTCTGGGAGATGGATTGATTCAGTGACTGGGGCAATCTGGATGAGTGTGTCGGAGACAATGAGATTGGCACAGGACAGAGCAGAGTTTAGAGCTGTTGTACATAGGGTCACTATGAGTAGTAAGCGACTTGATGGCACATAACAACAACAATAACAATTATTTAGTACAATTCCTCACATCATAAAAATAATTATTTTGTGAGAAAAATAAAATCTGTGAAGAATAAGCAAAATCATCCATGTAGTAGTAACTGGTCCCTCAGTAGCAGGCAATGTCACAGGATCAGTCTGTCACTGTTGAAGTAGACAATGTTGAGATATTGAGGACAAAGTTAGATAATGATGACAGCATGGACCTGCATTAGTTATAGCCTACCTGGGCCTTGGCAGAACGAAGTATGTGGTACAGGTAGTCTCTCACTGGAATGAGTTCCAGTTAGGTAAACTTAAGATCATTTATTTCCTTTCTTTTTAAAACTTGTACATCTCAACCTTATTATATCATCTTAGAAGGAAGTTATGGGAACTTTATACAAGTACTAATAGAGGGAAAAAACCTGCTGAGTTATATGAACACCCTCCAAGCGTTTGATCAGGATAAGAGGATGGAAGAGATCAGTGGAAAATATGTTCCTATGGCAAGAACACTGAATTTAGAATGTGGTGTCTCTGATGATGTGAAACAACCCATAGATGTTTTTTTAAAAGTAGCATTGGCAGACTCAGGCTTAATTGATTTTAAGGAGGAAAGATATACTGAAGAGGAAGTTAATGCAGAGGAGAAAAGAAACTTGGTGAAAATTTTTGTAGTGAAACAATTGGCTAGACTTTTTTTCCTCAAATAAACCAAGGTCTTTAATTGCTTGAAAATAAGGTTACAAACGATGATTGCTTTGCTAAAGTCAATGATCATAGTTTCTACTTCTTTCTCAATTAGTTTAGGTAGATAATTGGTTTATAGAAATGTGTCCATTCCTTTTAAGATAGTGAATTTAGTAGAGCACTATTTTTCACACTGATTTATTATGTTGTACTGTCACCCATGTGACAAACATTTTTAATTTTTTTATTATTTATTTTAATGAAAGTTTACAGAGACTTTGGATTTACATTCATTCATTGTGGTACACTTTCCTCCCTAGTGATAAACTTCAGCTCTTAACAATTTTTTTCATAAATTATTTTGAAAGTGTCTTAATTGTTCTACAGAATCAATAGCTTTTAAGGGCTATTTTGTGACTATTTGAAAATATTTCTTTTTCATTTCTTTAGAATACATTATAGAAAAGAAAGGGAGAAAATGTTTTATTATCTTGTTTGTGTCGATGTTTGTGTAGAGCATACTTTCCACATGAAGTCGTGCTGGACTAAGTTATAAAATACAATTACAATAGACAATTATAATAATGCATGTGCTTTGGCAAAATGATAATTTTGATAATTTATGGTTGGAATGCCTGATGAGACTTTATTAAATCAGATACTGATCTAGCTTGTATCACTCTTGACCTCACCATCTTTTTAAAGGGAAGAAGAGGGATCTAACATCCCATGGACTTAGAGTTCTTGGGCTAAACCTGCATATGCTTGCATCTTATACCTATTAGTTGCAATAACTATTTGCCTGAGTTGTCTTTACAACAATGTAAATTAAAAACTGTGATGAGATTATTTTATTCATGTAGATTTTTGAGTTGTTTCTGTGAAGAAAAAGAAACAACAAACCACCAAAACCGCAAAACAAACCAATTTAGGATTGTTGTTTTCTCTAAGCATTGAAGAACTCTTATAGGTCCCCTTGTTATAATTGCCCGTGTTCTTTGAAGAAACATGTTCGTTTGGAAGAGGACAACTAGCCATTGCTTATAAAAGACATTATGTAAGTTGGTGGAACGAATTCGCATCCGGTGAGTGTATTAAGAAATAAAGTGCAGTAAGGGAATTGGTCTATTATGTAAAGCATAGTTTTAAAATCCCCACAATAAAACTCGATCATTTGCCTATAAAAGAAACATCACAGAAATGATCAGGAGCAAGAAAATGTAAGAAGAGAGAGCTGGCATCTTAAGGCAGAAAGTTTACCTTTGGGGCTAAATGCATGGTACTATGGCTCTGTAGTGTGTACTGTGATTAGGGCTTATATATGTATCATAAATAGGGAAAGCTGGTGGCTTAGTGATAAGGAATTGTGCTGGCAACCCAAAGGCCTGCTGTTTGAATCCGTTAGCTTCTTTGTGGGAGAAGATTGAGCAACCTCCTTCCTTATGATTTTTTGCTGTTGTTATGAGCTGTCAAATCCCCTGAAAACCTGCTGGAGGGTCAGTTTTGGGTTGGTCCCAACTCAACAGCACATAGCAATAACAACGTGGGTCAAGGGCTATAACATTAAAGATTGCTAGAGTCCTAAGAAAGAGAGACTGAGAGAGCGAACCAGCAAGGGAACTTAATACTGTATAGTCTGTAAGCAGAAGCTTAACTAGCCAAAAGGACAATATGCACAGCCAAGAAAAGGTATGCATAGCTGAAAGGGTGTTGGTAGAGCAAAGAAAAGGTTTCCTAGGAAGGAGTTGAGAGAAGTTCTGTCTTCATGGCATCCATGGCTATGAGAGAGTTGGTCTGCATTGGAAGAGCTGGCTTTTAGCCTTCAAGGCTTTGCCCGTGTGTTTTGTGAAGCTGATCCTGAGTTTTGTAGCATGTTACTTCCAAATTGATTCTGTCCCTGATACTTTCTACCTGATCCAAATCACAAATGTTAGCCTATTAAATCCCTATTAAACCAAATATATGTTGTTACAGTTTGTGAGTTTTGTGAGATGTAGCAGCAAAGTACTGAATCCAGTAGACAGAGAAGAGAACCAAGGAGTTGGAGAGTAGTCAATGTCAGGAATGAAGGAACCGTACAGCAGCTTGGAGATGTGGGGAATCTGAGAACTATTTAATCTTCATTTCGTAGGAATCAGATTTGCACTTATTCTTATCAAGAAAATAGCACAATGAGTAAGACCAATAATTGAATAGACAGCAGCAAAAAAACAATAAGGAATATATGAAAGAAAAGATACATTAAATTCATTACTTTGATTTTTAAAATATTAGCCAAATTTGCATTCATTTCCTACCAAAGGTTATCTATAGCATCTAGTAAGATGAAACAATAAAACTAATGAACTAGTGTAATTCTTAAAAGTATTTATCTTCATTTATCTTTATGTAATTAAAAAGCAAACTCCAAGGATATAATTGGATTCTTGTTGATAGTTTTAATGTCTGAATTAATTTTGGTGCACTAAAATAAATTTATCTGCTTTGGGAGTTGAATGGTAGTGTAAATAGGAAAAGGTCAGTGAGCAATTAAAATACATTTTTGTACATTATGTTATCAAAGTATTAAAATTAAAATTACATAATTGTGCTTAATGTAATTGGATAAGATCAACATTATTGCTTTAAAAAATTATAGGCTATGTAAGATATGCTTAGTTAGACCACTCAAAATGTATGTAATGTGGCATTTTATGGAAAAAAATACATCTAAGAAAGCACTATAGTTCCAGGAAGTATATATTAAATACATTTTTTTTCTTGTAGATTCATTCCAAGACTAATTAGACGAATGCTGAGACATTGAAAAACAAAATACTGAAGAAGTTAATTACGTCTTCCTGTCTCCAAACTCTGATGGCTAGTCCACAGAGTTGCAATGTTACATCAAAGACCACGCAGTGGTTCTGAGGGAGAAGTATGGATGGCCTCCCCCCTTTATGATTTACAGCCTTAAAAACCAAAAGATGGTCACTCTACATTTGAACTGACCACACAACAGTGAATTGCTGGGTTTTTTGCCAATTCAATAATATAATAAAGAGAAACTGATGACCTGAAATATCATAAAGTTTCACTCTTAACATTTTCACATTTAGATAAAATAATTTTTTTAAAAAATATACATTTTCTTATTATGTGCCATTGATTCAGAATTGATTCTAGTTGATCCTTCACCAAGTTTTCAGGGGCTGTAAATCCAACGAGAGACTACTGACCATCTTTCTCCTGAGGCGCAGTGACACATTTCATTACTCTCAAGAATAAGTAGAGCTTTCATTTCCATTTTCATTCTGCCAAATGGGAAAGATTTATAAAGTAATCCTGCCTGAAAAAATTGAAAAAGGCACAAGATAGATGAAGTAAAATTTATCAAGATGTTATCAGAAAACTAAAGACAGATACCTGAAAGATGAGAAAGAAATAAGATGAAACTTACTTAACTGGCTGTTATAAATGTGTATGTATATATAATTTCTCAAGGAAAACTATTGTAACAATGGCCAAGTTCAAGAATTAAGAATATTTGTAGGAATGAAAATATATTTAGCAACAAATATGATATAATTTAAAATCAAAGGAATACAATTAAGCATTAATAAACTGTAAGGAAAGAGGACAGTAAAGCCAAAAATAAGGATGAAAGTTAATCAATCAAAACTGATAAAGGACTTACATAAAAATCCACTGCTATAAAGAAAAAAGAAAATGGAAGAATATAGTCACTGTACCCAAAAGAATCAACACGGGAGAATTTCAGGAAGTAGTATGTGATCAAAAACCAATGGTACTGAAGACACTGGCAAAAAAATAAAGCACCAGGATATGATGGGATACCAGTAGTCCAAATAGCTTAAGGGGACACTGTATGGTTTAAAATAAGAAATTGTATGCATCAAAGCTGTATATTTTCTTCCTACCTATTCAACCAGTATGTGAGCAAATAATTTGATAACCTGTACTATATGAAGAAGAATGTGGTATTAATTTGAAAGAAGACTCATCAACAACCTAGATTATGCACATGACACAATGTTGTTTGCTTAAAATAAAGAGAAATCGAAGAGCTTGTAACAGAAGATTGAATACTATAGACTTCCGTAAGATTTACTCCTTAAAATCAAGAAAATAAATATCTTCATCCCTGGACCAATAGATAATATCTCTATCTATCTCTCTATCTATCTAATAGATGGAGGTAATATATATAATAGATGGAGAAAAGATTGAAGATTTCTTTTTACTTGAATCCACACTCAACCATAATAGCAGAGGTCAAGATATCAAAAGACATACTGATTGCATTGGGAAAATATATTGTAAAGTACCTCTGGAAAGTTCTAAAAAAGCAACCAAGCCAAAGACATTCCTCTAGGTTGTATAGCCCTGGTGTACAAGTTGCTGTACAGCAGTAACTTGTGGTTGCTGTGAGGCTGAGCACTGTGACACTGATGTGTCAAATGTGTCAATGGCTGGTTACCCAATGTGGACAGAGTGTGGGGTGGAGCTCCCGGATTAAAAGAAGCTTGGAAGGAGGAGTGGCATCCACTTCCATAATAGCTTGCCTCCGGAAACCCTCTGAACCTGGAAAGAGGATGAGAGACACCCAAGTGTTGAGGACTCTCCTTCATAGGGTCGCTATGAGTCGCCTGCGACTCGACGACGCTTAACAACAACAACATCAGTTCAACAGGGAAGCTTTGTCTAATCAAAGCCACAGTATTTCAATTGCTTCATGTAATCTTGAGAGTTGAATCCCAAAGAGCCCATAAGAACATGTCTCTTAAATGCGGTGTCAATGAAAAGTATTGACTATCCCAAAGATTGCCTAAACAACAAATTTCTCTTCAAGAAAACTCAACCAGAGACAGAACTGTCAAACTTTGTATTATTGTGGGCATATTTTCTAGAGGAAATAATTCTCAAAAAAACACCCATCATTTTGGTAAAGATAGAGAGTGAGAAAACAAGAAGAAGACCATCAGCAAGTGGGATTGACATAGTAACTACTACAACAGGTTGGGCATGAAGATCATGAGAATGGAGCAGGATAAAAGCAAAGTTCAGTTCTACTATCTATATTGTTGCTACGAGTTATCATAACTCTAGGGCACATAATAGCAACAAAATATGTATGTGACCAGAAAAAAAATACTACGTGGGGTGAGAGGAGCTGACGAATTTAAAACACCTGCCTTTGGCTTGGCAGGACAACTCCTTGGTCCTAGATTAGTGACTCTGCATTCTTCTGAGTAGTAACTCTTTGGTATGTCATGGAATTTGCCCATATTCTGTGCTCTCCAGTCCTTTGAATTTCCCTGAGGCTTACAGTATGCCAGTCAGAAGATCATCTTTCCTCCATGAATTTTAACTGATTAAAGACTTGCTGTTGTTGCTGTGTACCATCAAGTCAGAACTGACGTCTTGTTGCGTACCTTCAAGCTGACCCTCCAGGGGGTTTTCTCAGACAGTAAAGCCACAAGGGAGGCAACTATCCATTCTTCTTCCACTGAACAGATTCCAACTTTTTTCCTACTAATCCCAAAACCAAGAGTTCTTGCCTAAAAATACAAGTAAATAAAATGAAAGAAATATGCATATGGCTTCTTAGGCATTAGGGTAAAAGAGATCAATCTTTTTCTAGTGTCAGATAAAATATTTCATGTTTCACTGTAATGATTTATCTATTTTACTCTCTTCTCCAAGGCAAAATCAGGGTTTACTTTCCAACAGATCATCTTGTCTAATTATTGACTTTTCTAATAGGAATCAAGGGATCTTAAGGCTTAAACACAGATTGCCTACCTATCTGAAGCCATTGCTTCTGATACTTAGTTTTTCCAGGGACCAAAAATCTGTAAAAGAGAAATTTTTTGCAACTGTGCAGTTTAATTTTAATAAAATCAGGATCTAGCAATTTAGGACTAGCATCTAGAGTAGTATAAGAAGCAATTATAAAACTACAGTAACTTAAAGTACAATTTTTCCACATTCAGTAAGTTTAAATCCACTTTTACTTGATTCTTGAAACATTATTGACTAAAAATATTGCTTGGTGAGAAAAATCCCCTCCAATGCTATTGCTGAATGTACAAGTCACTGATTATGCAAATATACCAAAGATAAACTATATGCTTGAGAATGACAGTGTATCAGAAAATTCATTGAAATAAAATATATATAATTAAACTAAGCTCATGCAACACATATCCAAAAATCTGGACACTTCATATCACGTATTGTAGTGTTTCACTACTATCATATGACAAGTATATGTGTTTTGATTTCATAAGTTATGTGTTTTGATGTCTTTTGATTGCATACATTTTGTTTTTACTATCTCTGTCACTCTCTTATCTAAATCAAACATAGAGTTTATTTTAAAACATCCCAAAACAATGACTACCCTGACAAGCAATGCCTCTACTGCTGCTTAATTTTATTTAAAAGTGTAATATGACTTAACATTAACATATTCACAATATCTTAATATCTGTAACTTCACTTATCTAATGGCATTGAACATTCAAGTCCCAGTATTTCTGTACAATCTTTTGGAGATTTTTTTTTAAATTTCAAAGAATCACTTACAAGCTTACAAAAAGAAATATTTGCTCAATAAATATTACATAAAACTAACAGAAAAAAGTATCTAGAAATCTGCCCTGTGCAAATAGTTTCCTTCACAAGTATCATTCGCATAGTCTCAAATAAATGTTACACTCCTATCCCATCCTCTTGTCAGACAAGCTGCATTCAGCAATCCTCATGAGACAAACTGTTGTTCATTGAGTTGACTGGAGGACACCTAATATCAATAACAACATAGTAAGAGAGTTTAATATTTCAGTCCGTCTATGGAACCAATATTTAAAATAAAGTTTATTATAACATTCTCTCTGCTCATATCCACTGGACCAAACAAATCAACATTAGCATGTATTATTAGATAAAAAAAAATCATTCAAGATCTTGTAATAAGCAACAGTTATTGATTGTCCTACCATTTCAATTTCACTTATGGCAGGCATTTTAAAAGTCTAAGTAGATGAATTCTCATAAAAATCTATTTCAAGTTATCAAACCTCTCAACTTCCCTTGTAATAGTAGGCCCACACTTGGCTAGTCCATAATTAATGATCTGCCTGAATGTTGAAAGAGGAAACACTGCATTTACTTGCATCAACCTAAAAACAATGTACTGAGTATATGCATTCACTTATGCATCACTTCATCAGCTAGAATTTCTTATTAAAGACCATCAACAATGACAACTAAGGTAATATCTAGGACAGAGTAAGTAAATAAATAGAAACTTTGAATTAACACAATGTGTCACATTTGCAACTAATTTTATTCATAATCTTCAAGATGTTTGGGTTTTACCCCACCACCACCCCGGTTGCAGAATGATTCTGACTACTTTACCTATTATTTTTAGTAATGTCAAATACTGTTTTCTTCATTATGGAAAAAATACTCAGTGTGATAAAAGAAAATGGAAATACAGATACTTGAAATATATGCAGCAGAATTCCCAGCATCACAGAACATAGAAGGCAGCCAAGTGCAACAAAGTGACAGATAAGTGGTGGTATTTGAACTTGAAGCTAGTATATTCTGCATAATTTACGTGCTATATTACATTATTTTCCCTTATACTTAATCTCTGTTTCCCTCAAATAATGTCTATCCAATCTAACCAAATACACATTAATACCTTCCTTCAATTATTGAAAGACAATTTTGGAATAATCTTGAACGAGAAATTATACTAAGGTCACTGAAAAAAAAATTAAGGCAAGATAACTAGATTAAAGGGGTGGTCAACATGTAAACAAATGACTATGATACCTTGTGAATTGTTGTTAAGTGCCTTCAAGTTGAGTATGACTCATAGTGTCCATGTGAACAATACATCTGAACGCTGTCCTCTCTTGTGCCATCCTTATCATCCTTAAAACATTGAGTCTATTGCAGCAGATACTGTACCACTTTATCTCATTGAGGATTTTTCTTTCCTTCACTGTTCCTCCACCTTTCCAAGCTTGATGTCCTCTTCCAAAGAATAGCTTCTCCTAGCAACACACCCAAAATATGTGAGATGAAGCTTCATCATCTGCCTCCAATAGACATTTCAGTTGCACTTTCTCCAAAATGTATCTGTTTGCTGGCAGTTCATGGTGTATTCAGCACTCTTCTCCAACACCACAACTCAAATGCATCAGTTCTTCTCCTGTCATCCTTATTTACTTATTGCACAGCAGGTGATTGCAAAGAGGTGATACAAATAATTAAGTCCTTAGCTAGTAACTGAAAAATTATTGTTTTGTTGTTACGTGCCACCCAGGCAACTATGAATCATAATGACCCTAAGAAAAATCATTCTGAAATCCCCCATGACTTGTGCCATTTTCACCATCTCCAACACAATTTGACCCTTTGCTACGGGCACTGTATCAGTCCTTATTGTTGAGTGTCTTCCTCTTCCTCCATCTTTCCAAGCATGATGTCCCTCTCCAAGGACTCGCCCATTCTTACAATAGGCTCATAATAAGTGAGATGGAGCTTCACCATTTTTGCCTCCAAGGGCACCCTGGTTTCATTTTTCTCTAGAATAGATCCTATTTGTTCTTTTGGCATTCCACAGGATGGTCACTACTCTTTACCAGTACCACCACTCGAAAGTATAAATTCTTTTGTCTTCCTTAGTCATTGTTCAAATTTCATATGCAAAGCAAGCAATTTAGAAGAACAGGGCTTGGCTCAAAATTTATCTAGACATACCTCAGAAGGAAGACCTGCAGGTATATTTCCAAAAAGGTCACCAAAACAAACAAGCCTCTGCTCTTGGGTCAGTTCCAACTAATATTGGCCCCCTCGTAGAGTTTCTGCACTGTAAATCTTTAGAAGCTGTGCATTTATCTGAACTATGTAATTTGAAGTGCCTTTATATTGCATGCTATGAGTCCACAATTTTTTGACTTCTTAAATATAATCTCACGGTTTGGGATAGAACCAATAATTCTAATATACTGTATAAACTTATTTAGAATATGTAAGGCTAGATAAAATGTTGTTGCTAAAAATCGATGTCAAAAGACATGAATTGAATGGATTGAAAATTATTTTCCCATTTTCTCACTTTACAGGTCCGTTTCTTAGATTATTTTCTCAACGTACAGGTTAAACAGGTATGGTGAAGGACATAACCCTTGTGCAGATCTTTTTTGCTTTTAAACTTTACAGTATTTTAAACCTTATAGAACCCTTGTTCTCTCCCAATGACTGTTTTTCAACCACGTACAGGTTCCACAGGAGTACAAGTGTCCTGGAATTGCCATATTTACATTGTTGTCCCTACCATCAAATGCCTTTGTACAGTCAATAAAATACAGTAGAACATTTTTTAGTATCCTTTGCTTTAGTCAACAATGCTGATGCCAACAATGATGTTCTTTGTTTCAAGCTTGAATTTCTGGCAGTTCCCTGTCAGTGTGCTCATCCTGCCACTTTTAAATTTTCTTCAGTTAGATTTTATTTACATGTGATATTCATAAAATTGCTCTGTAATTATAAAAATATGTTTTGATATTTAAGTCACACTATATTCAAAATCTAGCTCTAAACAAAGGAATCCAGCTATGAAATATCTAAAACTAGAAAATTGTAATGTTTTGGGTTTTTTATGCTAGTTTATTTACAAAATGCAAATACATAGTTTTTACACCTGATCCTTTCCATTTCCCTCACCCTCCCATACATCGAACTGTACAACCCCATGATTATGGTTTTAAACAATAATTCTATAAAACATAAATATGTGCATAAAAAGCAGGAAGAAAGAAATACTGATAAATTGTGTCAGAATGAAAATCTTTTCTTTTACAAGGCATTTAAGATAATAAAGATAATACAGTCAGGGATGGAAAGTGATTGTGAAACATAAAAGTTCTTGTGTTCAAGATATATGAAAAATTGTTTCAATTTGTTAAGAAGGAAAACAAACAAGTAAAAGAATGGGCAGCAAATTAAAATAAACATTTCAAAAATGGCATACAAATTATAAATATATATATATATATGTATATGTATATGTATATGTATATGTATATGTATATGTATATGTATATGTATATGTATATAGGAGTGCTGGTGACCTAGTCTACAGGGTGTTGTGCTGTTAATCAAAACTGTGCAACTTCAGAAGTTCACTAGCAGCTCAGTGGGTGAACAGTAAGCTATCTCTTTTCATTTCCATTTAATGTCATGAAAACTCAAAGGAGGTTATCTATAAGTTGAATCAACTTGACAACATGGGTTTGACTTTTTGAGAGTGATTAGTACTTAAAATGCTGATAAATGTCAAATCTAGTTAGAATAGTTAGCAATTGCAAGGCTCAGATTTTGCTTTTGAAAATGCAAAGTAATTTAGTCAATTTGAATATAATTTTGTAGTCTTAAGAATTTAAGATGACAATGACTCCTTATGCTTCAATAAAAAAATTCCAATATACACAGATATGTCCATGTCTGCTTGATATTTACAATAACTCCAAACTTAAAATCACCCAGATATCTATTTGTCTAAGTATAGTAATCATGCCATAAGTACATAATAGATATGACAGGGTAATAAGAATAAATAATGAATCTAAGAGGAACGAGAGAGCAGAGGGATGAGCGCAGGCAGTGTGTACGGGGGAATCATAGCATCGCACAATTTGACGGGTGGAGGGAGGATGGGTAAACGCAACGGGGAAGATTTGGTGTGAAAACAATGTATATAAACTTTTTTAAGTAAACCAGTATAAAACAGACATTTTATTCATAAAAAAGAAAAAATAATGTGCTACAAATAGATATTTCTCAAAACCATTAGACAGAAATAATCTAGTTAAACACTCTAGATGAAAGGAAGAAGTTTATGTCATTTTTATAAATTTTAGAAAGGAAAAAATCATAGTGATAGGAAGACTAGAGTTGCTAGAAGGTGAATATAAGGGTTACACTGAAGAAAGAGATGATATAATTTGGATTTATTAGAAAACTTTTTATACAACTATTTATGTAAGTGAAAGCTTGCTCAGGTGTATACTTTAAATGGGTTAATTTTATTGCATGTTAATTATACTTTACAAAACTTGGCAATAAAGTTTTAAACAATATTTCTCCTCTAGATACGATTTAAACATATGATAACTAGCTTAGGCAGATTATCCTTGTCAATAAACACTGACATCAAATACTTTAATTTGTTGTCCAGATCTTTACTCTAGCCATTGAATCAACCAATTTACAAAGAAGATGTCATCAGATCATATGAAACCTGTGCAAAGTACATTCATTATAGGTAAATGAATCCCTCAATCAAGCAAGGAAGCCCTTTTCATTATGCCCTGATATACAAAAACAAAACAAGTGTAATCAATCAGTGTCTTTATTAAAAATGATAGTTTTTTTTCTTTTAACTGTTTCACTTTAAGAAAACTGGAATAACAGATATCAATTTCAAACAAGATGCTATACAATTTCATTCAAGAATGCTAATGAGTGGGATACTATTTAAGAATGCATTTGCTTTTTAAGTTTGGTCGTCTAATTGTTTAAGTATTGACAGATGAAACACACTAGTGTTAGCCAATTATATAAGCAAAGCTCTAAAAATAACTACCCCTAAAACCTCAAAAAGCTGAGAAGCAAAAGGTTATTGTAAAGTATAAATGAATAGGGGGAAAGCACAAGAATTCCAAGACTTGTATAAAAGTCCTCATGCAGTAAGTGCTGGTGGATACTTACCATATGTTTTTGTGTTGGTTAATGACAAGATAAATAAAATGCGTGCATTTCAGTCTGGAAAGCAAAAAGCTGTTAATCTTCTACAAATTGAACTTCATAGAGTTGTTTCTAAATGTGTCAGTCTACCCAAAACTAGAAAATACACTATTGAAATCTGACTACTAAGATAGAAGTATTGCTGGCTAGTACAAATCAATATGTTTATTAAAGAAGGGAAAGAGTTACATTTTCAACACTGTGCTGTGGTTGTTACACATACTGATTACACACACACACACACACACACACACACACACACACTTGCATGTATGTATATAATCAGTCAACTAATGCAAAGCAACAAACATGTCAAAAAGGATCCTTTTCAAAAGTTAAAAAGATTATTAAACTAAAAACAATAAAGGACTTTCGTATACTATTTCTTTTAAAATTAATTTATATCTACACATTCTTAATAATTAAAAGAAAGTCCTTCAATCTAGAAATAGCCAAAGTTGGCAATCAAATCACTTAGCTTCTAAAAACATATATCCTGAATACTCTGTTCTACTTTACTATTGTTGTTATGTGCTATTGAGTTAATTAATGCACATAGAGACTTTATGAACAAGATCACGGAACCTAGCTAGTCCTATCCGAAGCCAACTTTACCATCTCTGATACACTTGACCCCTTGCTACAACACTGTCAATCCACATCATCAAAGGTCTTCTCTCTCACTGACCCTCTGCCTTACCAAGAATGATGTCCATCTTCAAGGCCTGGCTGCTCCTGACAACATAACAAAGTGTGTGAGATGGTGTTTCACCATCCTTGTCTCCAAGGAGCACCCTTGGCACCAGCAGTCAGGAAATCAAAAGATGGATTGCAATGAGAAAATTTGTGTCAAGAATCTCTCCAGAACGCTGAAATGTAATGATATCTGTCTAAAGACTAAGATGTACTTGATCCAAGCCATGATCTTTTTAATTGCTTGCTATGCCTCTAAGAGCTGAACAGTGACTAAAAATCGCAGGAGAATTGACACCTTCAAGTTGTGATGATGGAGAAAATATTAAATATCCCACAAACTACCAAGAGAAAAAACAGGTCTTTTCTGGAGGAAATGAAACCACATTACTTTCTGGCATTTGCTATAGACCTACTTTTAAAATGCTTTGCTAGTATGAGTAAAACAAAGACAGAATCCCTGTTCAATAAACATTTTAATGATAAAATACAATGAACTATACTACTAGTCTCACAAAAAATAAAAAGAAAAAAACAACCAAAAGCAGGCTAAGGATATTAGAGGGACCTTGTAGGCATCTAGGGGAAAGGTATTTAAAAGCAATACCTATTTTCCCAGTGTTTTGAAATCTAGAACTTTATCTTTTTCAGAACTGATATAAGGCGCCGAGACATTAGAAGGAACTTTGTCCATTAGTGCCCAAACTAATATTTTGTCGATATGTAATGAGGCAATTAAAAGAATTATTGTATTTCAGTAACTAATGAGATTGTGGTAAGATGAGAGAAGATATCTATAAAGTCAATTGCCATAAAATAATTTCATTGTCTATTTTAGATTGCATTACAATATCTAAACAAGCAACAGGAGGTGCAGTCAAAATTCTTTATGATCTCAGCCAGGTGATCTTTTATCTTCTGAATTGAAACTGCAAACATTACTTTCTCCTCAGGAAACAAAGAGTAATACAAGAGAACAAAGTTTTGCCAAACAAATCACTTATTTGTTCTACAAATTTCTTTCTAGCTATTATTCCTCCTGACTGGAATATTTGTTTTCCATGGACATATAATATTACCCCTTCGGGTATTAATTCATAAACTAGGTCAAATACGAAAATTCTCCCCCATCTTATGTGAGCTTAACCAGACTTTTAACTATCTATAGCCTTTCTTTTGAACTTTTGCCACAATAGTATTCATTTGTCGTTAGTTTGTTTCATCTAGGAATGTTAAAATTATCTATCCTTTTTTACAGCACTAAGTTTTGGGGAAGTACCTAATACGTAGTTAAAGTTCAAAGATGTATATGCTCACGCAAATGAGAATCTGATCTGTGCAGCATGTTGAAGTTAAACTATTCACCTTATGTCAGTGCTCTCATGTATTTTTGTATTTCACATGTGAGAGTACACTGAAGTGATGATTACATAATGATTCCCAGAATGTGCGTAAAATATATAATGAAACTAGTATGATTATTAGTAGATACACTTTAAATTGGTTTGCTCTCTAACTTCCAAGATCCAGTTCTAATTCTGAGGAAGGCATGATGTGTTTGCTGCAGAAGTTCAAGTCTTCAATGTGGATTGAAACTCAATATTAAGAAGACAAGGATTCTCATCACTGGACCAGTTGGCAGAATCATGATAAATGGAGAAGAGATTGAGGTTGTTAATAATTTCAGCCTGCTCATCTCCACAATCAACACTCTTGGAACCAACAGTCAGGAAATCAAAAGACAAAATACATTGGGAAAGTCTTTCGTCAGGGACCTCTCCAAATTACTAAATAGTAATGTTAGTCTAGAGACTAAAGTGTAACGGATCCAGGAAATGATCTTAACAAGTACTTGCTATGAATCGGGGAACTTGACAATGACTAAGGATGACAGAAGAAGGATTGATGCTATTGGGTTGTGGTGCTGGAGAAAACTCTTGAACATACCATAGACCAGCAAGAGAACAAACATGTCTGTATCGTGAGGGTGAAACCAAGTTTCTCTGTGGAGGCACAGATTTTGAAGCTCCATCTTACATACTTTGGGCATGTGGCCAGGAGAAACTAGTCCATAGAGAAGGACATCATGCTCGTCAGAGTGGAAGGACAGCACAGAAGAGGAAGAAACCAAGTGAGATGGGTTGACACAGCAACTGGGGTAATGAGGTTGATGTGTTGGAATCAGTATAGGATAGGGCAGGGTTTAGATATATTGTCCATAGAGTCGCTATGAGTTGCAGATGACTCGATGGCACATAGCAACAACAAAAACAACATTTAGCCAATTTGTGCTTCTTGTTGTTGTTGTTATATGCCTTTGAGTTGTCTGTGACTCAAAGTGACCCTATGTACAGCAGCCCTAAACCCTGCTCTATACCTTGACAATCTTATTGTCTCTGACACGCCTATCCCTATTACTCCAGTGACTGAATCAATCCATCTCATTGAGGATCTTCCTCTCCTGCGCTGGCCCTCCACTCTCCCAAGCAGGGTATCTCTCTCTGAGGAATGATCCTGCCTTGCAACATATCCAAAGTATTTCAGACAAAAAGCTTCAGAATCCTTCCCTCCAAGGAGCAGCGTGTCTTCACCCTCTCCAGGACAAACTTGTTTATCCTCCTAGCAGTCCACAGTATATTCAATACTCTTCTCCAGCACCACAGCTCAAAGGCATCAACTCTCCTTCAATCATCCCGAGTCACTGTCTAGCTCTCTGATGCATAGCAAGTAATTGCAAAGACTATGGCCTATATCAGGCACACCTTAGTTTCCAGACTGACATTGTTGCTCTTCAGTACTTTGGAAAGGTCTCCAACAGCAGACTTTCCCAATGCAATTCATCTTTTAATTTCCTGACTGATGGTACCAAGAGTGTTGATTGTAGAGCCAAGGAAACTGAAGCTGTTAACAATCTCAATCTCTTCACCATCTATCATGATGTTGCCAATCGTCCCAGTGATGAAAATCTTTGTGTTCTTGATGTTGATCTTCACTTCATATTGAAGGCTGTAGTTCTTGACCTTCTGCAGCAGTTTCAGCATGCAGGGTTGTGTCATCTGCATAACTCAGATTGTTGCTTACTTTCTATTTGTTCTTACTTTCTATTAATAACAATCTTTTAACAAAGTACAGAAATGACACTAAAAAAAAAAAACCCAAACAAACAAACAAAAACCCAAATAGAAAACCAAAAACCTTCTCAGTCCTTAAGTCAATCAATGCGTCAATGATTCCTTGATAATTTTCTAAGGCTGTAATTTTTCTAGGAAGTAACCTGCTCATCTTTCTTCCAGAAACAGCTAGTGTGCTGGAATCATGAACACTTTAATTAAGACCTACACCACGAGGATTCCTATAGAAGAAGTCATTGTTGTTATGGCGTAGAGTGAGAATCAATTCATAACTGACTTCCAGCAGGTTGTCAAAGGATATAAATCCCATAAGAGGAGACTGTCCATCTTTCTCTCATGGAGGGATCACCTTGTGAATATGAACTGCCTGCCTTTGTGTTGGTAGAATAACTCTTTACCCAGCAGGCCACAAGAGCTGCCTTATTGTTGTTGTTGTTATGTGCCATACCAACTCTATATGCAACAGTCTGAATACAAATCTATTCTGAGCCAATCTTACTGTCTTTGACACATCTACCTCATTATTCGTGTTGTTGTTAAGTACCATCAAGTCATAGACAAGTCATGAAAGACAAGAATGAAATACTTGAAGACTTGTATAACTTTCATCATCTCTTGAAGTTTGTAGAGTTTCTGGGGGTAAGCTACTTTGGAAGTGGAGGCCACTCCTGCTTCCAGGCCTGTTTTAATCAGACAGCTCTACCAAATACTGTCCACAATGGCTAACCATTATCACATTTGACACATCAGTGTCACAGTGTTCAGCATCACAGCAACCATAAGATACTTCTGTATAGAAAATGGACATACCACTGCTATACCACTTAAAAGAATGTTTGACCCAAACCACTTAAACCAGGCCTGAGGGCCACAGATTAAAATCACCCACCTTTGGCTTGGTAACATAATTTCCTATCCACTAGGCCTATGGAGCTCTCTTTATGTTGTTATTGTTGTTAAGTGTCGTCATGTCATATAGCGGCCCTATGAATGAAAGACCTGGACACACCTGGAAACCTTCACTGTTTCTCCAAGGCCAAAATCAATCAGCTCATACCCAGTGGTGAGTAAACATTATACATCCAAGCCTCACCAGAACCAGAAAATAAACCTCTGTAAATCTAGCTTCTCCAGACAACTTCCCAAACTGGAGGCAAAATCCTATCAGCTCCCACTCATTGTGAGTAAACATTCCACACACACAAACCTCACCAGAAAACAATCCTCTGTAGAATCTGGCTGCTCCAGACAACTTCCCAAACTGGATTCTAGCCCCAAACTGGTGAGCAAATTCCTTTTAAATAGGAGACTAAATTAAATCAACTCACACCCAATGGCAAGTAAACATTCTACACCCAAGCCCCACAAGAAAAAGAAAAAAAAATCTCTGTAGAATTTGGAAGCTCCAGATAACTTCCCAAGCTGGATCGCTACCCTCCTTACCCAAGTTATTATGTCAGTCTATCTTGTCTAGTGTCTTCCTCTGCTGCACTGCCTACCTACCCTTTTAAGTATGATATCTTTCTTCAAAGACTGATACTTCTTGTCTACATGCCCAAAGTATGTGAGACAGAGTATCAAAATCCTTGCCTCCAAGAAGAAACTTGATTTCACCCTCTCTGGAACGGACCTGTTTATTCTCTTGGTGGCTAACGGTATGTTCAGCACTCTTTTTCAACACCACAACTCAAAGACATCAATTCTTCTGTCATTCTTGATCATTGTGCAACTCTCTGATACATAGCAAGTAGATATGAGCACCATGGCCTGGATCAGACAGATAGTAGTCTTTAGGCTGATATTCTTGTTCTTCAACACTCTGGACAGGTCTCTGACAACTTATTGTCCTAAAGCAATTTGTCTTTTGACGAATTACTGCTGGTATTAAGAAAGTCTTTCAGTGAGTCATTTTCTTGATAACTTTTTAGTTTCTGTGAGACCATCCAGCAAATTACAATCCCAAAGACACAGATGGAAGTGAAGAGGCTGAGGGAAGGAGGAGAACTAATGTTGAAGATGATCGAGTGTTACAGCAGTTTGCACTTTTGGAACATTTTTAACCTCTGCCTTATTTAATAGTTATGAAGCAATATTTAAAAAGATAATAAGAATAAACAACACACTGTGAAATATTTAACCTTTGTCTTTGAACTAAATCTGTAAAAATTATCCAACTGCTGTATGTTTTCTTTGAAATTTTCAATCCTCACTGCTACCCATTCCTCTCAAGAGGTCGTCGTAAACTTAATATCTTTTGAAATCGTCACTTTATTTTTATTTTTTAAATTTTTTTATTTTTTATTGTTTTTGCGTGAGTGTACTGTCAAATCAGATCTGACTGGTACAGGAGGAGATTGTCACTCCTTCCCCGACAGAGCATCTGGTGGATTCGAACCGGAAATCGTCACTTTTGACTAAAATATTATATATCCTGGCTGTCATGTTCATAGTACACTTACAAAAAGACACTAATAGAATACTCTATATTAATTGTAAATATTACTTGTAAAACCATTATTCAAGGATAAAAATTAAAGTACAGACAACAGTTGCATAACTATGTTTTTAACTACCTTTTCTGATTTGCTGGAGTAAATTGGGTTATAATGGTTCAGAACAAAAGTGGCAAGACATGCCACTTCGTAATGTATTTAGAAAGTCAAGAATTAACACAGGTGACCAAAAAAATGGGGTTAATGGAAGGCATAGAATGTGAATAGGGCTGATAGAACCCCTATTTCAGAGACAGCTAATGTTATAATAAGAGTGCTCATTGGCAGTTTTAAAGTCTACTTAATGAGGTTAGATTCTAGAAAGATAGTTTATAGGGAAGAGTGATTTTAGGAAAAGGAAATGTTTGCAAAGCTTTTATAATAGTGCTGCAATAAGACAATGAGGGCCAGAAGTTGAATATAAAAACCTGGGCAAGAACACAGAATGGACAAAATTTATTTTTCAAGTAGTGACAGACCAGCATTGCAGCTTGTATGTACGTACATGTGTGTATGGGAGGATTGTGAAATGTACAAAGAGAAAAAAGACACACAAAAATAACTTCTTTGAGTAAATGATAACATAATTCACTGACTGTACTTGAAGTCAAAAAAGCAAAGAAATCTTAAGAGAGTATGAAAGTTTTGAATGTGGGTGTGTGATTCTTTTGGGAATATAAAACACTTTGTTCGCTGGATATTTTGGTAAGATTTGAGAAAATAAACAATAATAAAAGAAACAGTAATAGATAGTAACAGCATCCTGAAGCTCTGTATTTGATAGCTATCTGGATAGATTTCATTATTAATGCCACTGAAGTGATGTGAGTGAACAGGGAAGGAAGAATGGTGCTAAAAGGTATTAGTATTTGAATACACAAAGAAAGAGGAGAAAGTTTTGGTAAAAAGTCAAGAAACAGAGATAAGCAAGAAAATATTTTTTACAGAGTGTCAATGTTAATGTTGACATTTACCAATGGTTCCCATTCCAAAGAAAGGTGACTCAATAGAGTGTGGAAATTATGAAACAATAATATAATTGATACCACATGCAAGAAAGATTCTGCTGAAAAATATCCCAAAACATTTGGAAGAATATGTCAAGAGAGAAGTGCCAGATGTGCAGGCTGGATTTAGAAGAGGTCGCGGTACTAAGGATATTATGGCTAATGTGGATCACAACAAGCTGTGGCTGACTCTGAGAAGAATGGGAATCCCAGAATATTTGATCGTGCTAATGCAACCACTTGGCCAACTGACTGGAAGAGATCTATATTTGTTCCCATTCCAAAGAAAGGTGACCCAACTGAGTGTGGAAACTACAGAACAGTGTCATTGATTTCACATGCAAGTAAGATTCTACTGAAGATTATTCAAAAACGATTAGAACAGCACATCAGCAGAGAACTGCCGAAAGTCCAGGCTGAGTTTAGAAGGGGTCGTGGTACTAGGGATATTGTTGCTGGTGGTAGATGGATCTTGGCTGAAAGCAGAGAATACCAGAAGAATGTCTATCTGTGTTTCATTGATTATGCAAAGGCATTTGACTGTGTGGATCATAACAAACTGTGGCTGACTCTGAGAAGAATGGGAATCCCAGAACATTTAATTGTGTTAATGCGAAACCTATACTTGGACCAAGAGGCAGTAGTCAGAACCGAGCAGGGTAACACTGCATGGTTCAAAATTGGGAAGGGTGTGCGCCAGGGATGCATCCTGTCTCCATATCTTTTCAACATGTATGCAGAGCAGATTATCCGAGAGGCTGGGCTCTATGAGGAGAATTGTGGCATCAGGATTGGTGGAAGATCTATTAACAATCTGCGTTATGCAGATGACACAACCCTGCTTGCTGAAACTGAGGAGGACCTCATGCACTTGCTGTGAAGGGTCAAGGACTGCAGCCTTGAATATGGACTGAGGCTCAATGTCAAGAAGACAAAGATTCTCACCACTGGACCAATTGGCGGTGTCAGGATGGATGACGAAGAGATTGAGATTGTTTACAGCTTCAGTTTGCTCGGCTCCACAGTCAACACTCTTGGCACCAGCAGTCAGGAAATCAAAAAGCGTATCGCGATGGGAAAGTCTGCTGTTAGGGACCTCTCTAAAGTACTCAGGAGCAACAGTATCACTCTGGAGACTAAGGTGCGCCTGATACTGGCCATGGTATTTACAATCGCTTGTTATGCATCAGAGAGTTGGACAATGACTAGGGAGGAAAGAAGGAGAGTGGATGCTTTTGAGCTGTGGTGATGGAGAAGAGTGCTGAATGTACCATGGACTGCCAAGAAAACAAACAGATTCATCTTGAAGAGGATTAAACCAAGCTACTCCTTGGAGGCAAGGATTCTGGGGCTTCGTCTGACATACTTTGGACACGTTGCCAGGAGGGATGGGTCCTTGGAGAGGGACATCATGCTTGGGAGGGTGGAGGGACGGCTCAGGAGGGGAAGACCCTCTATGAGATGGATTGACTCGGTGACTAGGGTGATCGGGATGGGTGTGTCAGAGGCAGTGCGGTTGGCGCAGGATAGAGCAGGGTTTAGGTCTGTTGTGCATAGGGTCGCTATAAGTCGCAAACGACTTGACAGCACATAACAACAACAATGCAAAACCTATACTTCGACCAAGACGCAGTCGTCTGAACAGAGCAGGGAGACACTGGATGATTCAAAACCAAGAAAGGGATGTATTTTGTCTCCACACCTTTTCAATCTGTATACAGAACAGGTCATCCGAGACGCTGGGCTGTATGAGGAGGAACGTGGCATCAGGATTGGTGGAAGAATCGTCAATAACCTGCGATTTGCAGATGACACAACCCTGCTTGCTGAAACTGAGGAGGACCTGAAGTGCTTGCTGCAGAAGGTCAAAGACTACAGTCTTCATATGGATTAAAGCTCAGTATGAAGAAAACAAAGATTCTCACCACTGAGCCGACTGGCAGCATCAGTATGGATGGTGAAGAGATTGAGATAGGTAACAGTTTTAGTTTGCTTGGCTCCATAGTCAACACTCTTGGTAACAGCAGCTAGGAGATCAGGAGACGAATTGCACTGGGAAAGTCAGCTGTGAGGGACCTCTCAAGAGTACTGAAGTGCAATGACGTCAGGCTGGAGACTAAGGTGCACCTGATCTAGGCTATAGTCTTTGTGATTACGTGCTATGCATTGGAGAGTTGGACAGTTAATAGGGTGATAGAAAGAGAATTGATGCCTTTGAGTTGTGGTGCTGGAGAAGAGTGTTGAATATACCATGGACTAGCTAGGAGAACAAACAGGTTTGTCCTGGAGAGGGTGAAGCCAGAATGTTCCCTGGAGTCAAGGATTCTGAAGATTCATCTGACAGTCTTTGGGCATGTTGCAAGGAGGGACTGGTCCTTGCAGAGGGACAGCACAGGAGAGGAAGACCTTCGATGAGATGGATCGATTCTGTGAGTGGAGTGGTGGGAATGAATGTGTTTGAGACAGTGAGGTTGGCACAGGATAGAACGGCGTTTAGGGCTCTTGTACAAAGGGTCTCTATGAGTCGCAAATGACTTGATGGCACATAACAACAACAACAACAACAGCAAATGATATAGAAAGCAGTATTATCAGTTGGTAAAAATTATTAATATCATTAGTCTGGACTTTGGTGAGTACTGAAAAAATTAAGCATTTATTTTAGCAGAGAAAAAAAAAAGGTTAACTGTTTTTATCTGGCATATTCCTGATTTGTTCCCTTGAAAGACCATTTAAAAATATTTCCATTAGGGAGCTCTGGTGACTTCATGGTAAGAATCTATGCTGTAATCTCAAAGGCACGAGGTTTGAATACACCACTTCTTCTCAAGAGAAGGATCAACAGTCTCTTCCTATGCAATTAATTGCTTCTGAAAAACCTCCTCATGAGTTTGTTCTGACTCGACACAGCACAGCACAGCACAACACAACACAGCACAACACAACAATAAACTGTATATAACATCCAGTTTTAGTATGCATGCAATTGTGATGAGGGAAAAAAGACTATAGACACAATTTTATTATTTTGAGATATGTAGAATTAAAACCACATACAATGACAAGAAACAATAACACTGTAAATAAATATTTGTCAGTGCAAAGCTTATTACAACTTTAGAAAATAATAATAATATTCCTACTCTTGAGTATAGTTATGATCTTCAAATCAAAATTAATTGGATTATATCTTCAACAAAATTAACACAAAAATATATCATTTATACACTTCAGAGCTATTCCAATGTTAATAATAATGTAGCATCTTCTAGCTCTATAAAATATTCTGTAAAATCGTTCCTCATATTCCATATATCAATAGCTTTTAAGTCCAAGAAAAATATCTGTTGTAAACCCTAACCTCTATGCTTGTAGTTATCATCTTATTTGTTAATAATAAGTTATATTTATATGTTAATAAGGCAAGATCATTTTAGATAATATTTGAGCTATTTGCTTTTGTGATATACAAAATTAAACAAATAAGCTAGCAAAGAGTCGAAGAGGATACCTGAAAAGTCATATAGAGATCACTCAGGAGCAGAAGCAGCTCAAAAGACACAGCAACTTCCCACAGATCTGCAGGCACAGCAACCATTCGGCTATAACTGTCACACTGAATTTGCCATACCAGCCTCCTAATGAGCTCTCCGGTGGCCTAGCGACAATAGTCTGCACTGCAATCTTGATGGCAGGAGGTTCAAGGTCACCAGGATTCTTGGGGGTGGGAGGAATGGATAATCTCCTTCCGTGCCTTTGAAAATCCACCAGAGGGTCACATGTGGGTGGGTTCTGACTCTGGTACATAACAACAAAAACACGCCTCCTAATAACAATAACATCTAACAACAACAAAACTTGAACATATCAGAGATTGTGAGGATGGATGGCACGAAGTACAGCAAGGTTCAAATCTGTTGTTCATAGGATCACTATGAATTGTTATTGACTCCATAGCACTTAATAGCAGCATACTATGAAAGGGGAACTAGTCTGTAGGAAGTCTCCCTGATAATCCAATGACCTGACCCCTAGGATTGAAAAAGAAGACAGGCAGTCTCCTGTGCAGTTACAATCTCAGGAACTCAATGGAGGATCTACTATAACTTCCTCTTGATAACAGTGAGAGAAAGTACATTTCTGTTTGTTCCTTTCACTCACTCATGTCTCATCACCAATGAGTCAGAGCTGACTTATAGCTGCAGTAGCACTAGAAAATTAAACATCAGTTTTATAGTTTTTCAACCATAAAACAATCTTCCAAAGTAAGCCTTCTGAACTATAGGCTTAGTAAAATACATCTTTGTTTTTATTGGGATGTCTTAATGGCACAGCACACATATTTGGGTCCAGTCACATCTCCAGATGGGCCATCTCCTCTTGTAAAGATTTACAACCTTGTAAGCCTAATCAAGGGTTTTTATGAAGTAGAATCAACTCAACAGAAGTAGATAATGTTGATATTAAAGTTGTAAAACTGAAGTTAGAACATCCTGATCTGCTTCATGAAGTTTATGATACAAAAAAAAAATATCTATCAAGTAGTTTTACTCAACATTTCTGTCAAGGGAGCTCTGGTTGCCTAGTGGTAAGAAACTGCACTGTAATCCCAAAGGCATGTGGTTTGACTCCCCCAGCTGCTTCATCGGAGAAGGATTGGCAATCTCCTCTCCTATGAATAACTGCCTCTGAAAACCCACTAGAGGGTCAGCTATGCGTCGATTCTGACTCAATGATACTTATGAACAACAATAAAAACTCTATCCCAGGACTTTTACTCTATGAAGGTGCTGTGGTGCATTCAAAAGAGCTTTTTGTCTGTTCCTTTGTCAATCATCACATGGCTGGGTGAGAGGTTGCTGATGATGTGAATAAAGTGAATACCAACATGCAAATGAGATGTGGAGAGGAGATTGCTTGGTTTTTCTACCCCACAAATCTTTAATTAAGCAGGTTCAGCAGCAGAAAACAGGAATCTCAATCTAAGCTACCAACAATAATGAAGGGCTGGGTCTATTATTGCCCATTTGAACTAGAAGGTTCAAACATGGGCATAGGTGGGAGTGAACCACAGCAACAACAGCATCAGAGAGCAAAGTGAGACAGAGCTGAATGAGGATTGCCACTCCACCGTGCCAGAGACGGAGCGTGGGCCTTCACCTAAATAGAACTAAGAAGTGTTTTCAAATTTAGCAGTGGCTCCGTGGGAGAAAGAGAGATGATCTCCTCCCATGCAATTTATAACTTCTGAAATCCTGCTGGAGGGTCAGCTATGAATCAATCCCTACTTGCTGGAAATGGGTTTGAATTTTTGAAGAGAATTTTGCCATTCTTAGTAAAGAATTTTGTCATTATTTGAAACTCCTAGAGTTTCATGTCTAAGGTGAGATGATCTGTGAAAATACCTAAGAGATTTCCATGACTGGAAAGTTATATCTTGTTTCCAACAAAGATTGCAGCCTGTGAACTTTTCTAATAAACCCCATAATCGCAAACACTGCCTATGAGTTCTGTGTGGTTGTTTTAATGACTAGGGAACCCAGCAGCAGAGCTGAGAGACGGCGAGAAGTGACAGCTGGTGTTAAAACTGGTAGAGTAGCTTTGGGAAGTGGGAAATTATGTCTGACCTCATGGAAATTGGTTTTGTGTTGCTGATATTTTGGATGAGGATGCCTGCACATTGGAGAGTTACAGGTGGTCAGACTTTGGCAATCCCACGCAGCCACGCTGCTTTTATAGGTGTAATGAGTTGGGCACGTACTCGATGATAGCTAGCAATAACATTTACATTTTTATATTTCTATTATAAGACTCAAATTTAGCTCTAAATGGGTAAAACTAAGGAACGGCATTTAAGAACATATTATGAAAATGAGATATAACAATATCCATTATGCTGCAAAAACTCTCTTTGTTTATATTTTCCTGAATCTCTTCTAGCAACAAGATTCCATTATTGGTTAGTTTTACTCTTTTTCTACTACTTGGCTGCCTTATATGAGAGGATTTTACAGGAAAATACTGATGTAATTTTTTTCTTTTCCGTTTTCACAGCTCTGGAACTACTTACAGAAACATATAGAATAAGTAATGTATGATTTTCTATGCATTTGTTTACCAATAGTTATTTGTAAACAGGCAGATCTTACTTGCTAGTCTGCTGAAATTCCTGTTAAAGGGACATGTAATATCACTTTGCTGATGTTCCCTGTGAAATCTGCAAATTTGAAAATATTTAGGATGGAATACTCTATACCATTACCCCTATATTTTGTATGGGCATAACCACTTGGTATTTAACATATTTATTATTAGAGAAATACTACTTGTGTCACACAGTAGAGAAAATATATTAAATTTTTTTAAATGTCCTTTTAATAGGTTTTTAACCTAATTTTACTTCTTGTTGTTATTTTGTGTCATTGAGTTTCTTGTGTCTCATAGCTACTCTCTGTACAACAGCTGTGAACCCTCCTCTATCTTGAGTCAATCTCATTGTCTCATTGACACACCTCCTCTCCATTACAGCAGTCACTGAGTCAATCCATCTCATCCAGGGTCATCCTCTCTTGAGCTGTACCTCCACCCTTCCAAGCATAATATCCCTCTCCAAGGACTGGTCCCTCTTGCAATATGCCCAAAGTAAGTAAAAATCCTTGTTTCCGGAGAGCAGCCTGGTTTCACCCTCTCCAGTATGAACCTGTTTGTTCTTTCAGCAGTTCATGATATATTCAATGCTTTTCTCCTGAACCACACTCAAAGGCATCAGTTCTATCATCCTTAGTCGTTGCCCAGCTTTCCAATGCATAGCAACTAATTACTAAGACCATGTCCTGGATCAGGCACACCTGGGTCTCTAAACTGACATTATTGTTCTTCAGAAGTCTGGAGAGGTCCATGACAGCACATTTTTCCAATGCAATTCATCTTTTGATCTCCTGGCTGCTGGTACCAAGAGCGTTTATTGTGGAGCCAAACAAACTGAAGCTGTTAGCAATCTCGATTTCTTCATAGTCTATCAATTGACCAATTGACCCAGTGGTAAAAGTCTTTGTTTTCTTGATGTTGAGCTTCAATCTACATTGAAGGTTGAAGTCCTTGACCACCTGAAGCAAATGCCTCAGGTCTTCTTCAGAGCAATTTACTTAGACATTATTTTTAAAGTAATATTTTGGGTTTTTTTGCCTTTCTTTGTCTCTTTTCTCCTTTCTTCTCTCCCTATTTATGTGCATTTTTTAATTTGTAATTTTATTTTATACTGGTTTATGTACAGAGTTCATAAAGCTTATGTGCATTTTTACTTCATTTTTCTTTCTTTGCAACACATAGGCAACTATTTTTGGTAAATCTATGATAAAATAAGAATCTTCATACCCTTTCTGGAAAGCAAATTGTCAGTGTATAGGTAACTAAAAGCTCATAGATTTTAATGCAGTGATTTCACTTTTGGAAGTATCTTATCTTCACTTTTATGGAGATAAAGCAACCAAAGAAGTGGATTAACTTTATGCAAATTTATCATTATGCTTAAGATAGAATTAGATTCCAGGAAATAGATGTTACATACTTTTTATAGCCATATCAATTTATAAGTACTCCTTGATATAGAGCAAGAACTGACTCATAGCTGGCCCTTTAGCTTGTTTCAAAGGCTTTGAATCACACATGACGAAACTGCCCATCTTAGTCTATTGAACAAGCTGGTGGATTTGAACAACCAGAGAAAGTGGTCTTTGAGAAATCAGTGCAAAATACCTTCTATATTGCTATTAGGTGCTGTTGAGTTAATAATGGCTCGTAGTGACTCTGTGAACAACAAATCTGAGCCTTGCACTATCCTGCAGCATCCTCATGATATCTCTATTGTGCAAGCCCATTGTGATAGTCACTATAATAACTTATCTTGTTAAAATTCTTCCTCTCTTTCACTGACTTTCTACCTTTTCCAGCACAATGTTTCTTTGCAAGGATTGATTCCTTCTGGAAATTTGTCCAATGTAAGTGAGACCAAATTTTATCATCCTTGCCTCTAAAGGGTACTCCAGCTGTATTTCTTTCAAGACAGATTTGTTTGTTCTTTGGGCAATCCATGGTATATTCAATAAATATTGAATATTACCTCTTCACCAGTACTTCAACTCAGTCTTTCTTATTCGCTCTCCAACTTTTTGAGTGAATGTTTACAAAGCAAATTGGTCTTTCAGTCAACCATTTATATGCATTTTGTTTTATAAGTTTGTCTACTATACCTACACTTTTCCTGCTTCTTCCCTCTAATTCTCATTTTCATGAATCCTTCTAGCTTACTTTTTTCTGCTTTCTAAGCTTTATCCTAGAGCTAGAGCTCTTTTAAAAAAATCCTACATTGTAAGTTACTCTAAGGTGTGACTATGTCCTTGGTATTGGTGTTTATAAGGCACTTCTAATATTTGGCTGAAAGTTGAGCCACAGGAATGACTTTTATTTCTTGCTTGAAGAATATCTAAACCTATTTTCTCTGGGGTTTATAATAGGATGCTGAAACTTTCCTATTGTTTGGTGGTATGGAAAACACCATATTGTTGCTGCTGTTGTTAGATGCTGTCTAGTTGAGTACAACTCAAAGCGACTCTATGAACAAATGAACTGAATCCTGTCCTATCCTGTGCCATCCTCACACTCCTTGACACACTAGAGCCATTGCAGCAGTCACTGTGCCAATTCACCTAGCTGAGGGTCTTCCACACCTTTGCCAATCCTCCACCCGTCCCAGGATCATGTCTTTTTCCAAGGAATAGCCCATCTTAGCAATATGCCTAAAGTATGTGAGGCAAAGCCTCACCATTCTTGCCTCCAAACAGCACTCTGGTTGCACTCTCTCCAAGACATATCTGTTTGTTCTCTTGGCCATCCATGGAATGTTCAATACTCTTCTCCAACACCACAGCTCAAAGGTGTCAATTCTTTTTCTGTCATCCTTATTCACTGTCAAGCTCTCAGATGCATACCAAGTAATCTGAAAGAATATAGCTTGAGTCATATGCACCTCAGTCCTCAAATTGACATCATTACTCCTCAATAATTTAGAGAGGTCCCTAAATGAAGACTTTCCCAGTGAAATATGTCTCCTTATTTCCTGCCTACTGGTACAATGGGTGTTAATTATGGATCCAAACAAGTTGAAGCTGTTGACAGTTTTAATCTCCTTTCCATCCATCATCATGCTGCCTATCAATCCAGTGGTAAGAAGCTTTGTTTTCCTGACATTGCTATGCAATCCATACCAAAGACTGAATTCCTTGATCTTCTCCAACAAGTGCTTCAAGCCCTCCTCACTTTCAGCAAGCAAGATTGTGTCATCTGCATAACGGATGTTATGCACTCCCTTCTCTATCTTAAACCATATACTGTTCCCATGCTCTTTTGTATAAAAGCTTCTGGGTCCAGATATAGGTTCTGCATGAGCAAAAGTAAGTGCTCTGGGATTATCATTCTTTTCTTTTTCTTTAAAAACAGTATTTTATTTTATTATTTTTGCGTGTGTGTACCATCATATCGGATTTGACTGGTACAGGAGAAGATTGTCCCTCCTTCTCTGGCAAAGCATCAAACGGCACACCTCTGGGATTGCAGTGATTCTCAACGTCAGCCACAGCTTGTTATGATCTACACAAAATGTGAAAATTATCAAATATCATAAATATCAAATTCAAGCAAAATATGGCTAGAGATAACTTAAAAACAGCTAGAACAGTACATAGATAGGGAACTTCCAGAAGTTCAAGCAGGATTTAGAAGAGGCCGTGGCACCACGTATGTCATTGCTGATGTCAAATGGATCCTGGTGCAAAGTAAGGAATACCAGAAGAATGTCAATTTGTGCTTTTCTGACTATGCAAAGGAAAAAAACCCTAGTAAATAAGAAAAATTATTCAACTAATTCTAACATTTTAAAGCATTTAAATTTAAGTCACTGGGAAACTTTAAGTGTGAGACGTTCTTTCACTTATAACATAAAGATACATATTCAAGTCTTTTAAGACAAATGCAATCATATATGTCCAAGTTCTCTAATTACACTTTTTATATTTTAATACCACAGTTCCAAAAATTTGTGATACTCATAAGAATATGGTAACTTGAAAATAATGCACATGTGTTTGTGTATGGAGTCCTCTTGGACTAGTAGGTAGCGAGTTACTCTCCTAACCCGTATAGAATATCTCTGAAAGTATGGGTCCACCAGCCACTCCAGAGAGAAAGAGGAATCATTTCCTTTTTGTGTAATTTCCAGCCTCTGAAGTCCCACTGGAGGGTTAGCCATGAATTGTTTCCAACTCCACAGTAGTGGGATTTGAACTTTATTTGTATATTGGGGTTATATATGAACATACATGTCCATTTGTTGAAATCATTAAGGGATATAAGATAAAAATAAAATTTTTAATCTATTTTTATAAATATGAATCAAAGTTGGAATCCCAATAGCTTGTAGTAATTTGTTCATTCTAATATGTTTAATAAACTATAATCCACATTTGACAATGCAAATTATGGTCCTAATCAGAAAATTGAAGAAGATTGGTGTTACATTCATAGCAAAGACTATTTCAGATCCATTTTGAAGTACAATGCAGTGAGTGACAGCGTGCTATCCTTATCCATACAAGGAAGACCTGTTAATACAACTGCGATTGAAACATACATGCTGTTGTTGTTGATTGCCTTCCAGTCAAGCACGACTCATAGCGACCCTATAAAAAAAAAGGCCTGAAGCCCCTCTACAACCACCGCCATTTATGAACGTTCATAGAGTTTCTGGAGGCAGGTTAGGAAGTGGATGCCGCTCCAAATCCGTGACCACTCTCATATCCATCAGATCCTCCTCTAAAGATACTTCCTGGTCCTGGTCCAAAATTTCCTCCTTTAACACGGGAATCTCCAAAATCAGAGTTGCCTCCTCTTCCACTTCTGAACTTTGGACGTCCTGCATTTTTTTGTCTAGATAACGCCTTTGTTACTTCAACATTATGACCATTGATGGTGTGGTATTTCTGCAACAAAATTTTATTCACTGGATCATGGTCATCAAATGTAACAAAGCCAAAGCCTCTTTCCTTTCCAGACTGCCTATCAGTAATTACTTCAATGGTATCAATTTTTCTATAGTCTTCAAAGTAATCTCTAAGGTGATGTTCCTCAGTGTCTTCTTTATTTCCACCAACAAACAGCTTCACAATGACATGAGCCCCTGGTTTTCCAGATTCCTCTCTTGCCACAGCATGCTTTGTCTCAACCACTCGCCCATCAATAGAATGGGGTTGTGGAGTCATGGCAGCATCAACCTCCACCATAGAAGAAAAGATTACAAAACCAAACACTCTTGTCCTTTTGCTTGCAGAATCTCTCATTATCACACAGTCTGTAAGTTTCCCCCATTGATCTTAGTAATTCCTCAAACTTTCTTCTGTTGTTTCAAAGCTTAAGCCACCAATAAAGAGTTTATGAAACCACTTTCCTCTCTTTTTCCAAAGGAACAGTCTCTATAGTTTTCTCCATCGCCGACTCAGTCACTTCAGCCCGATTTCCTCGCAGGTGAGCCAAATGAGAAAGATATCTTCGAGCTGGACTCATCTAAAGTGGACTGGATTCATCCTGGTGCTGTGGTCAGAAGAGCTGTGCTCAAGACACACCACTGTGAGGAGCACCTCTGCTCAGGAACAGTGCTGCTGCTACAATAAATACCTTTTTTAAAGAATCACAGTGACTATATAGCTTCACATTGTGGACTTAATAGGAATCATACTGACTACATCTGTAGAAAGAATCACAAGCTTAACAGCAGCTGTCAAAACAAGGCCAGGTACTGACTATGGAATAGACCATCAATTACTCACACGTAAGTTCAAACTGAAGTTGAATTTTAAAACAACTCCGCACAAGCCAAACTACAAACTTGTGTCTCTCTCACCCAAAATTAAAAATCATCTCAAGAATAGGTTGGAGGAATTGAACAGTACCGTTCAAAAGGCTAGATGAATTGTGAGGTGACACGACAGAGCAGAGCAAAAGGTTGTTCCAAAGAGCAGAAAGGAAAAACTGAAATAGATGTCAGAAGAGTCTATGAAAATTGCGCTACAGTATTTGGCAGCTGAAACAAAGGGAAGACGTGCTGAAGTAAAAGAGATGAATAGGAGATTTCAAAGAGCAGCTCAAGAAGACAAAGCAAAGTATTATAACGGAATATGCAAAGAACTTGAATTGGAAAACAAAAGATGGAATAACTCACTTAGTCTTTCTCAAGTTGAGAGAGCTAAAAAACAAATTAAAGCATTGAGTTGCAATACTGAGAATAGCATGGGGAGAAATCTTGATTGATCCAGGAAACCTCAAAAACAGACTGACAAAGAGTCACTGTACAGGAGAATTGGTCAACACTGAAAAATCTCAGGAAGTAGCATGTGATAAAATGTCAAAGCTGATGAGAAGAAATTTACGCTGCACTGAAGGCATCAGCCAAAATATAAGGCCCTAGGAATTGATGGGATACCTACCAACTGACATGTTTCAATTCATGAAGCCCAGGACATGCTCAGCAACCTAGACCAGTAAATTTGGAATACACCTACCAGGCTGATTAACTAGAAGAGATTCTTATTTCTTATTATCAAAAAAGGTGATCCAATATAATGTGGAGATTATCAAGTATTACTGTTAATATCACATGCAATCAAATTATTGAAGATCATCCCAAAATGGCTAGAACACTACATTGACGTGAAACTGCCAGAAGTTCAAGCTGGATTTCTTAGAGGCCATGGCACTAGGGATATCACTGCTGATGACACACAGATCCTGGCTGAAAGTAGAAGAATGTCTATTTGTGCTTTTGTCAACTGGCAAAGACATGTAAATATATAGATCTTAACAAACTATTGGTAACATTGAGAAAATTGGGAATTATTGAAAACTTAACTGTGCTTATACAAAACCTATGCCTACGTCTGAAGAGAGCAAGGGAACACTGGATGGCTTAAAATCCAGAAAGGTGTGCATCACAGATATATTCTATTCCCATACCCATTCAATCTATGTGTTCACTAAATCTTTGTAGAATCTGGATTTTATGAAGAACAGTTTGGTATCAGGATTGTAGGAAGAATCATCAATAATGTGCATTATGCAAATAACACAGCCTTGTTTGCTGAAGGACTTGTGACACTTCTGCACAGAAATCAGCCTTCAATATTGTTTCAATATTCAACAAAACAAAAATATTAACCACTGGTCCTGTAGACAACATAAAAATAGATGGAGAAAATACAGAAATCATCAACAAGTTAATCTATCTTCGATCCACAGCACTCAGGAGATCAGGAGACATATAGCACTTCAGGAAGTATACTGTCAGGGACTTTTCCAAGTCATGAAGAGTAATGATGTCAGTCTAAGGACTAAGGTATATCTGGCTCAAGACAGTGCCTTTTTAATCATCTACACATCTGATATCTGGATAATTTATAAGGATGACGAGAGAAGAACCAATACCTTTGCGTTGTGGTATTGGAGAAGAGGGTTGATTATCCCATGGACTGCCAAAAGAACAAACTGTCATGTCTTGGAATAAATGTAACTAGAGTGCTCCTTGGAGGTAAGCATGGCAGTTTCATCTCACATTCTTGGAGTGGGACATCATGCTTGTAAAGGTGGTGGTCAGCGAAGGAAAGGAAGACCCTCAATGAAATGTGTTGACACAGTGTCAGCAGCAATGGACTCAAAAGTGGACGACAAGAACGGCATAAAACAGGACAAGATACAGATTGTTCATAAGGTTGTTATGAGGTGTACTTGACAGCACTCAAAACAATAATAAGAAAATTATATGTCTATATAAGCACTCAGTGCAAAAATTACTGTTTGTTAGAATGGATTAGTCTTATTCTTTTTGATTTGTATTATTACACAGACATCTACAGGGAAATATTCAATGTTTAAGCCAGCTTCTGAAGAGGATATGGAATTCGGACTAACTTTGTTGATGTCAAGAGGATCTTGAGTCACTTTAGTTGAAGTAGACCTGGTGTCATCTGACAACATGACACTGTTTAATGAAAAAAATAAAACATCTTCACTAAACATTAAATCTTACAACTTTTGTTAAATAATACTGTGTTTAAATCTGAGAAAAATATATCCAAGGTTTATTTGTATCGCTTTAAACTTTAATTTTGTGTGTGCAGAGTGTGTTTGTGGGGATTGAATATTAGTATACTTGTGCTTAACTTTTCTTTTTTATCTTGCAAGATGAAGCTGTTTACAGTTTCAATCTCCTTTCCATCCATCATGATGGTTCCTATTATCCTAGGGGTAAGAATCTTGGTTTTCTTGACATTGAGGTGCAATCTATACTGAAGACTGCATTCCTTGATATTCTACAACAAGTACTTCAACACAAAGCCAAATAACAGCACTCAACTATTGATGCTTCAATTGAGCCTGAGGGGCAATGAGGTGTATGTTCGTCTATAATAGATAAGTTCACTTTCCTACTACTAAACCCACCTTCTACACACATCATCATATCCTTGGAGACAATTCTTGAAGTGACAGTCAAGCAAATCACAGGTTCTTTTGTTCCATTTTCACAGTTCGCTTGCAAGTTAACAGGCAAAGCACTGGTGACAAATGATATGATCCACCTTCTTCGCACTTCTATTTAATCTGCTTCCTGATTTTATATTTAATTGCATCACATTTGAGCCTTCAAAATGTGTTGCTTCTTGTCATTGAAATTTAGGCTAGCATTTAGTTTTAAAAAACTCAAAACCTTTACTATTTTCATAATACACTTCTGTGTAATGAAAAAAAGTAGTAAATCTTTTGTTCTGTGAAAATGAATAGATCCCATAGGTGAATATCGATAGTTATCTAGTGAACAATAGTTACTAACAGCTTAATAGGAATGTCTCACAGATCCTTAAATGTAAATTATGAAATAATTTATATTATGATTTTTATATGTTCTACTAATTTCACAAAAAGTCTGAACTTTTAACATAAGGATATCTTCATATTTAAAATTCCAGTAAAGTTAAATAATTAAGAGCTTTTTCATAGGTGATCCATTTTAAAGTACATGAAATTGGAATGGGAATGTTTTCTTTTATTAATTGGCTCTTGGGCATCTTGGACTCTTCAATATTCTTCTAAAAAGTTTCCACTAAAGTTATCTGATGGCTGAGTGGATAAAGAGTTTTCTGCCAGCCAAGGGCATGTAGTTTGCATCTACCAAGTACTTCATGAGTGAAGGGTGGGGAATCTCCTCCCACGCAATTAATTGCCTCTAAAAACCAATTGATGGGTCAACTATGGGGTGAATTCAACTCTGTGGAGTACACCACCACCAACAACAATGTTATATAACATTTTATTTATTTTTAAAAATTCATTTTAAAGCAGATAATCAGAAAAAAGGTACAGGATTTAGAAGAGGCCAGGGCACCAAGGACATCATTGCTGATGTCAGATGGATCCTGGTTGAAAGTAAGGAATACCAGAAGAAGGTCTACTTGTGCTTTATTGACGATGCAAAGGTATTTGTGTAGAGTGGCTGACGTTGAGGAGAATGGGATACCCAGAGCACTTGATTATACTAATGAGGAACCTATACCTGGACCAGGAGGCTGTTGTGCAAATGGAGCAGAGGAGCACTGCATGGTTTGGAATTAAGAAGGGAGTGCGTCAGGGATGCATTCTCTCTCCATACCTGTTCAATTTATGTGCTGAGAAAATTATCTGAGAAGGTGGACTCTATGAAGAGGAGCATAGCATCAAGATTGGAGGGAGACTCATTAATTTTCTGCGTTATACAGATGACACAACCTTACGTGCTGAAAGTGAGGAGGATTTGAAGCACTTGTTGCAGAAGATCAAGGAATTCCGCCTTCAGTATGGATTGCATCTCAGTATAAAAAAAAAGATTCTTAACACTTGATAAATAGACAGTGTCATGATAGATGGAAAGAAGATAGAAACTGTCAATAGCTTCATCTTGCTTGGTTCTGCAATTAATACCCCTTGGTACAAGCAGTCATTAAATAAAGAGACCCTTTGCAGTAGGAAAATCTGCCATTAGGGACCTTTCCAAATTTTTGAGGTGTAGTGATATCAGATTGAGGGCTAAGGTGAGTCTGATTCAGGACATGGCCTTCCCAGGTACTAGCTATGCATCCAAGACCTGGAAAATAAGGATGGCAGAAATAGAATTGATGTCTTTGAGCTATGATGTTGGAGAAGAGCACTGAACATTCCATGGACAGCCAAGAAAAGTAATTGATATGTCTTGGAGAGAGTGCAGCCAGAGGGCTCCTTGGAGGCATGGATGATGAGGCTTCATCTAACATACTTTGGACATAATGGTTGTTGCTGTTGTTGTTGTTATGTGCCATCGAGTCACTTGTGACTCATAGTGACCCCATGTACAACAGCCCTAAACTCTCCTCTGTCTTGTGCCAATCACACCGTCTCTGATACACCCATCCTGATTACCCTGGTCACTGAATCAATCCACCTCACAGAGGGTCTTCCTCTTCTGCTCTGTCCCTCCACCCTCCCAAGCATGATGTCCCTCTCCAAGGACCAGTCCCTACTTACAACATGTCCAAAATTTGTCAGATGAAGCCGCAGAACCCTTGTCTCCAAGGAAGAGCCAGATTTAACCCTCTCCAGGATGAATCTGTTTGTTTTCTTAGCAGTCCGTGGTACCCTCAATACTCGTCTCCAGCACCACAGCTCAAAGGCATCAATTCTCCTACTATGCTCCCTAGTCATTGTCCAACTCTCTGACGCATAACAAGTGAGTGCAAAGACCATGGCCTGTATTAGAGGCACCTTAGTCTCCAGAGAGACACCATTGCTCTTCAGTACTTTGGAGAGGTCCATACCAGCAGACTCTCCCATCGCAATACGTCTTTTAATTTCTTGGCTGCTGGTGCCAAGAGTGTTGACTGTGGAGCCAAGCAAATGAAAGTTTCATTATGATGCTGCCACTCGGCCCAGTGGTGAAAATCTTTGTCTTCTTGACATTGAGCCTCAATCCATATTGAAGGCTGCAGTCCTTGACCCTCTGAAGCAAGTGCTTCAAGCCCTCCTCAGTTTCAGCAAGCAGGGTTGTGTCATCTACATAACGCAGATTGTCTATAGATCTTTCACCAATCCTGACACTGCACTTCTCCTCATAGAGCCCGGCCTCCCAGATAATCTGTTCAGCATACAGGTTGAAAAGGTATGGAGACAGGACACATCCCTAACATACACTCTTCCCAATTTTGAACATGCAATGTTTCCTTGCTCTATTCTGTCAATTGCCTCTCTGTCCAAAAATACATTTTGCATTAGCACAATCAAGTGTTCTGGGATTCCCAGTCGTCTCAGAGTCAACCACAATTTTAAATGATCCACACAATCAAATGCTTTTTTGTAGTCAATGAAACACAGATAGACGTTCCTCTGGTATTCCCTGCTTTCAGCTAAGCTCTATCTAACATTAGCTATAATATACCTAGTATTGTTAGGAGGTGCTATTCCTTGGAGAGGGACATGATATTGGGAAGGATGGAGGGTCAGTGAAGGAGAGGAAGACCCTCAACTAGGTGGATCGACAAGGTGACTGTTGTAATGAGCTCGTGTGTTTCAGAAAGTGTGAGAATGGCACAGAACAGGTCTGATTTCAGATCTTTTATTCACAGGGTCATTATGAGTCATACTCAACTTAATGGCACCTAACAACAACAACAATCAGAAACAGTTTCTTCTATAACCTCTGTTGGTATTAAATCATAAGCCTGTTTACTTGTATTTGTTTTAAAAAAATAGCTCATTTTGAGCTTTTATCTAGCTTTCTCTATATGGTAACGTCTAGCATACAGTATGTCATGACATTGTTATTTATAAAAAATTAAATATAAAATTAAGTGACCAAGGAATAAAAATATAATCTCTTTTTTGTTCCCCATCATTTTTTTAATGGCAATGATTATTTTTGAATGAAAATACTGAAATTATTCTTAACATATTGCTTGTTGTATGATATACCCTGTGGTACTGCTGTACCTTAGCGTTGAATTTGACTCACAGTGGCCCCCAAATGACATAGTAGAACTATGTTGTATTGTTTTGTGAGCTGTGATCTTCAAGTCAGCATTGCCATATGTTTCTCTTACAGAGCCACTAGGTGACTTTGAACTGCTAACTTTTCAGTTAACAGCCAAATTCTTCACTATTTGTGCCACCATACTTTCTACTGTGCTAAAAACACTTACTAATATCAAATGTTTAAAAGCTGATATATTTAAGTGTCATGCTATCAAATTACAGCTAAACAATTTTTATGGGAAATCACATGCCTGTTGTAAGGGTATAAAGCATTTTTGTGTGTATTTATGCACATATGTAATGTATCTACAGACAGATGCACAATTGAGTCAAAATCAATTCCAAGGTGAACTTATAGCAGGTTTTCAGAGAGAGTAAATTACTTGGAAGGAGATAGTCCATCTTTTTTCCCACAGAACAGATGGCAGATTTAAGCTGCAAGTCTTTCAATTGAGAGCCCAACTCTTTACCCACTAGGCAACCAAAGTGTGTTCGTGCTCTCTCTCTCTCTCTACACACACACACACACACACACACACACACACACACACACAGCACTGAACAGCTGCACATCAAGAAGACAAAGATTCTCTCGCCTGGGCCAATTGGTAAGACCAAAATGGATGGAGTAGACACTGAGATTGTTAACATTTATAGCTTGCTCGGCTCCATAATCACCACTCTTGGCACCAGCAGTAAGGAAATCAAAAGACAAATTGTATTATATAAATCTGCTCTCAGGGATTTTTGCAGAGTACTGAGAAGCAATGAGGTAAGTCCAAAGACTAAGGTGCACCTGGTCCAGGCCATGGTTTTCACAATTACTTGCTATGCATCAGAAAGCTGGACAATGACTAAGGTTGACAGACAAAGAACTGATGCTTTTGAGTTGTGGTGCTGGAGGAGAGTCTTGAACGTACCGTGAACTGCCAAGAAAACAAACAGGTATGTCTTGGAGAGGGTGAAACAAAGTTTCTTCTTGGAGACTAGGATTTTGAAGCTACTATGTCTCACGTACTTTGGACATGTGGCCAGAAGGGACTGATCCTTGGAGAATGACATCATGCTCAGAAGGATGGAGGGACAGTGCAGAAGAAGACGACCCCAGATGGGATGGATAGACACAGTAACTAGAAAAATTGGAGGAGGTGTATCGGTGTTAGTAAGACTGGCTCAGGACTGGGCAGGCTTCAGAGCTGCTGTACTTAGGGTCATTACGAGTCGCAGGTGACTCAATGGCACATAAAAACAACAACACACATATACACACACATATACATATATGTAGATACACACACATATATACCTACTACACACATACATACGTGTGTGTGTGTTGTTGTGTACTGCTGAGTCAGAACCAACTATAGCTGATCCTCTAACAGATTTTCAGAGATATTAAATTGCATGATAAGAGTATCTGGTAAATTAAAGCCACTTTTGATTGGGTAGCACAATCTTTACTATTCTGCTACTAGAGCTCCCTATGTGTGTTTGTGTCTGTCTGTCTATTATCTATCTATCTATATAATATATAGGAGCTCTGGTGGCCAGGTGGCAAGAAGCTGTGCTGCAATCTTGAAGGCACTTGGTTTGAGGCCAGCAGCTGCTCTGCAGGAAAAGGATGGACAATCTCCTCCCACATAATTAACTGTCTCTGAAAACCTGCCAGAGAATCAGCTATCGGTCTAGGTCAGTTCCAACTCTAAGGTACATAACAACAACATCAATAAATAGATAGA
>NW_006399920.1:2167997-2172011 GCF_000299155.1 Elephantulus edwardii | reverse complement strand
AGAGAGAGAGAGAGAGAGAGAGAGAGAGAGAGAGAGAGAGAGAGAGAGAGAATACACAATTTTAACTTGAGATTCTGGCCCAGAACGTTTTGACAAAGCACAGTAAAGTTTTTTATAGTCTCTATGACCTTACTTTGAGATTTGTGGGTAACATATTTCAAGTTTCAGAAGATTAAGTAATAGAACATAAGACCAGAAATAGATTTAGAGAAAGTGAAAAATATTTCGTCCAGTCAAGATGATGTGAGGACAGTTGTCTCAGACATATTTGATGAAAAGCTTTAGCTGAAGTGTAATCATACAGTATAGAAAGTGTTGAGTGTATTCTTTAGGGGTAAAAAGTTCTCAACTTTCAACTGGTGTTGATTTCCCCAAAATTGTCAATGTTGTTTACCTATTTCTAGGGTTGACTTTGCCAATTATTGACTAACCTATCCTTTCTTGATATATTTCCACTCTGTACAGTTCTTGTTACAGAACAATTAGAGTATCACTGGAAGTTACACCAGAAACTGGGCTCTGTTTATCTTTTTAGAATGTTACAGAGTGGTAGCCTGAGTTTTTTAGTTTAATTCTTTCCATTGTTATCAACAACCTGCTATTTAATGGGCATGTGCTTCTCCTACCCTAAGTAAAATGGATAGCTAATGTTTTTCTAGAACATGATCATTGTGTTTTTCATGCTGAAGGCTTTCCTCCCATTTCAATGTTCTTTTAATGAGTCTAGTTCTCTAACTCTCTAAACTCCTGTTCTTTCCCTGCTTTCTCCCTGTGAATGTCATAATAAAGTGAACAAAAATGAGTTTGTTATGCTTTTCCATCTGAAACGAAAGCACGGAATTGCTGCCTCGGCAGAAGGTGATTTTAGTGGTTACAGCACTGCTCTCATTGCTTCTCTGTGGTTTCCTCTGGAGCTCTGCACATGAACTTGCCCAAGTTCACCACTTTTGGCAGTTTCCTTGTTAAGCTTTTTAGAAGCTCCAATTCCAACATGTAAGAAATAGCCTCCAGGAGCAAATAATTCATTTTATATTTTGACAACATAGCCAGTTTCTGTGGTGAAACTTTTGTGCTTTACCAGCTTCACTATTAAGAGATCTCAAAAGGATTACATCTGGGGGGAAAAAATAACAATAATTCAGTTCTACAAACAAACAAAATTCAACTTGTTTATGTATGCAGGTGAAAGTAAATGGCAATGTTTATTTATTTCAACTTATCTGTTGATCCTCTATATTTTCAAGACAATATTCTTTGTGGCTATTAAACTGTCTTCATAGTTAAATGCAGAGGTTTAAGGAAGAATATATGAAAGATATATTTCACACAAGAATATATGAAATTATATATATGAATTATGTAATTTTAGAGAACTAGTTGTGTAGACTTGGAAGGAGACTCTGGTGGTGACTGAGAGACGTTAGATATTATAAAACAACTTTGATATAAAAACTTTATGCTCCAATTCAGCAAAAAAGAATATTCATCTTAAAGTGCCAGAGGAATGTAACTATTTAAGATCAACTTGTGATTTCCTTAGTGTTACAAGAGAAAAATCATTATTTCCAGAAATGATGTTACTATACTGATTTCTACAATCTGAAATTTATCAAATATGCAATCAAGACTCATTAATAATAATTAGTTACGGGGATGCAAAAGTTGGAAAGAAATAAAAAGGACTAAAACTTTGAAAATATGGCGTTGGAGGCAGAAATTAAGTAAGTGGTTGCATACAAGAATTTCGTACAATGGAAAGGTGGAGGGACATCCGAAGAGAGAAAGATCCCCAAGGAGATGGATTGATTCAGTGACTGGGGTAGTGAGGGTAAGTGCAACAGAGCTAATAAGCTTGGCACAGAATAGAGCAGAGTTCAGGGCTGTTGTAATAGGCAAGAGTTGCAAATGACTTGAAGGACAAAGCCACAACAACAACAATGTTCTGTTGACACCCCCACACACACTAGAAGTGCTTTATTTAAAAAGAAAGTGGAAATTAAACACATGGACTTTGCCTTATGAACTACCTGGGAATCAGATTGACTACATCTGTGGAAAAAGATAGCAGAAAAACTCAAATGAGTAGTCATTTCAAAGCCAGTGGTCTATTGTGGAACAGACCATCACGTACCCATACAGTTCACACTGAAGGTGAGGAGAACGGGGAAAAAAAGTTTGAAAGTCAAAACACAATAATGATGTTTTCCCCACCTGAATTTTAAACCATCTCAGTAATAGATTTGATGCTCTGTACACTAATGACTAAAGAACAACAAATGAGTTATAGGATGGCATTAAGAAATCATCCACGAAAAATAATAAAAGGTGATTAACAAGATGTGGGGGGAAGGCCCAAAATGGATCAGAGGAAAGAGACTCTGAAACTTTTTCTTCAATGGAAAGAAGCTAAATGCAAAGATAGAAATAAGAATTGAACAAATTTTAAAAGGTCAACTCATGAGACAGAAGCCAAGTATAACAAAATTGAAAGACCTGGAGTTAGAAAACCAAAATGCAAAAGCATGCTAGGCATTTCTCTAGCTGAAAAGATTGAAGAAAAAAAAAACCCAGACTATATTAAGTGAAGGACTGACTATATGGACTTTTAAAGAAACTTTTGGTAACAGTAGTCAAGAAGTCAAAAGGTGCATTGTCTTGAGAAAATGTACTTCCAATATCCTCTTTAAAATATTGTTGTTGTTGTTGTTGTTATGTGCCATCAAGTCGTTTGCGACCCTATGTACAAGAGCCCTAAATCTGGCTCTATCCTGTGCCAACCTCACTGTCTCCAACACAACTACTCCCATTACCCCAATCACTGAATCGATCCATCTCATCGACGGTCTTCCTCTCTTGCGCTGTCCCTCCACTCTCCCAAATATGACGTCTCTCCAAGGACTGGCCCCTCCTTGCAACATGCCCAGAGTATGTCAGATGAAGCTTCAAAATTCTTGCCTCCAAGGAGCAGCCCAGTTTCACCTCTCCACGACTTTGAAAAAATTAATGATGTTAGATTCTTAATAGAATCTAGTCATTAACACTCACATTTATGACACAAATATGTTTAATAAAGATATTAGATTTTTAAAATGAAATTTTTTCTTTTAACTGTGATTTTAAAAGAAATTTACAGAAAAGTTGGATTTTCATTCATTGTTACACATGTTCCTAACTCTTTTTCCCTTCCCCCTCCCCCAGTTCACTTTCTTTTTAAAAAAATATTCATTCATTGTTGCACAATCCTCCTCCTCCTAAGTCCACTTAGCAACCTACCTCTTTTTCTGGACTCTTGTCATACATATAATGCCTAATCATGTATTTCTTTTAAACAATTTTTTCCTTCATCTCTTCCAATGTAGTGTTCATTATCTTTCCACTCTTTACCTATCTTCCTCCCAACTTCCCATGTCAGTCCTTCTTTATAACAGTGGTATTGCACAATATTTGTCCTTTTGTGACTGAGATATTTCCCTGAGCATAATGTCCTACATGGTCACCTATGTTGTGTAAAGTTTTAAAAGTTTATTGTTTTCAGTGTTATGTAGTATTCCATTGTGTGAATATACCATAGTTTTTCTATCCATTTGTTGAAGGGCAAGTGGGTTGCTTCCGTCTTTTTTGTTATTGTGAATAACACAGCAATAAACAGATACGTCTGTTTAGATAATATTTCTGGTTTCGTTAGGGTATATTTACAGTAGTGGAATTGCTGGGTCAAATGGTATTTCTATTTCCAACTTTTTGAGAAAGTGCCAGGCTGATTTCCATAGTGATTGCTTCATTTTACACTCCCATCAGCAGTGAATAAGAGTTCCAATCTCACCAGCATTTATTGTTTGATGCTTTATTGAACTTTGCTATTGTTGCTAGGGTGAGATGATATAGTTGTTTTGTAGATTTCACAGTTTCAGTTTGTGCAATCCCAATACAAATACCAACCCCATTCTTCAACGAGATGGAAAAGGCAATCTCCAATTTCGTATGGAATGGAAAAAAGCCCCGAATAAGCAAAGC
>NW_006399920.1:2162217-2166107 GCF_000299155.1 Elephantulus edwardii | reverse complement strand
AAATATAATTATAGAAAAAAAAAAAGAAGAATTTTCTTGGGAAAGTCTGCTGTCAGATTCCTTTCCGGAGTGCTGAAGGTGCTACACATCTTAGAGCTGGACAATGACTAAGGATGAGAGAAGATTGATTGATGCCTTTGATTTGTGGTTCTGTAGAAGAGTATCAAATATAACATGAACTGCCTAAAAAACAAACAGATCTGTCCTGGAAAGAGCTAAATTAATTTGTTTCTTAGAGGTACGAATTTTGAAGCTTTGTTTCACATACTTTGGGCATGTTGCAAGGGCATGTCCTTGGAGAAGGACATCATACTTGGAAGGGTGGAGGGACAATGAAAGAAGATGCTAGATGAGGTGAAATGACATAGTACTTGAGGTATTAGGGGTAGGCGTGTTGGAGACAGTGAGACTGACTCAGGATAGGCAGGAATTCAGTGCTATTGTGTACTCGTATGTTTGCTACTTGTCATAGGGGACTGAATGGCACATAACAACAACAACAACAATAAATTGCACCAGAAGATACTTCTGACCTGCCCCTCCCCTCAGAGTTGCTAGTAGATTAAAAATATTTGGTTAGTAACAAAACATGCTAGACTATAAAGTGAACATATAGAAAAAACACCGTGAAGGCTAGAGTTTTATTTTGCTCACTGATGTGTCCTCAGAGTCCAGATTACTACTGGTCTCAGAGTAATGTTCCAAACTATTGAATAATTGATTAAGTTTTTGACACCTCTTTCTCCTGTATTCCCTTTACTAGTTTTGGGATTGGATCTAGGCAGAGGTACAATCTTAGGTCTGCCTGGAGATACCCAAGCACAACTCTTACAAAGTGAAGAACCATGGTAACATTAGGTACTCGTTTGAGCTTATCATTTTATTTAAAGTGCCAAATTATATATATTAGTTAGTTTTGATAAAATATTTCTTCAGAAGATGGTAAGTATTGTTTAACCAATTATGATTAACCTGAGACACAGTATCAGGTTATTCAATAACAAGGTTAACATTAAGTTACCTATACTTCTTACTAATCAGTTGTGAAAAGTTTCATAAATCATTAGTACGTATGCACCAATAATTCTATGAACACCTTACTCACTATTCATTCTTATCAGTATTTTAAAATTGAAAAGATGTTTTAATTTTGTAGGAAGGTGCTGTGGGAATAAAAGGAAAACGGATATCAATTATATTTAATAGAATCTTTGATGTGATGAAAATAAACCAGATCAGTTTTCCACGAAAAAAAAAATAAATGTCTCTGCATAATCAATAGAACACCTTTCTGATTTCTGTTTCCATGCATGATATATATGACATTAATAGTAAAATCCTTCATTCCTATTCTCTTAAAATTTGGTACAGTTCTAGATAGTTTGAATGGTTGTTTTCTAAATTTATTGGCATAGAAAATGAATATTTTCAAGTTTTTATCTGTTTGTTGAAACATCTCTTTTGGTATCCTGTTAATTCCTAGAAATGTGTTTCTTACTCACACTTTCAGTGTAACTTGGAATTCTTCACTGAGTGACTTTGATTCTTGACAATATGCTACGTACTTAAAAGAAGTCAACCAATGATATTTAATTCATGGGTTCCGTGTACTCCTTTCAGCATCTTTTGATGTTTTCTGTGTCCTTTAATACTTTGTCCATAAAAATTCTTCTATATATAATGCAAACTGAGACTTCAACTTCTTCATCTCTTCCATTTTGAGGAATTCTAACCATGTTATCTTTTTTGGGGGTTTCATATTCCCAATATCTTCACCTTTTCACTATTATATTTTACTTTTTCTTCTTCAATCCTTCAAAATAATTTGTTTAGCTCTCTAACATCATTGTTCTCCATAACTTTCACTACTTTATATTCTAGATAAAATGTTAATCTCTTCTGACATCTGCTTAGGTCTTGTTTTTCTTTCTTGGTTTTTTATTTTCTAAAAATATTTTTTCCTCATGCTTTCCATTTACAGCTGAGAAAATTCATGTCCAGAAAGGTGAAGCTAAGTGATGGAGGTTACACAGCTTGTCAGTAAGTTTTCCAGTAGAGCAGTTTAACTTTTCGAAAATATAATATGGATCGATCACAAACCTATTTTGGTTAGAGAACTATCTATAGAAAGACATTTTCCCTTTTTGTTAAGGGAAAATACAATAAAGGGTACACTATGGGAACTCTGGGGGAATAGTAGCAAGAAGCTAAGCTGCAATCCCAAAGGCACAGAGTTCAAGGCCACCAGCCACTCCAAGGGAGAAGGAAGGGTAATCTCCTACCATGTGATTAACTGCCTCTAAAACCCTGCTGGAGAGTCAGCTATGGATCAGTTCTGATCCTAACAGTACTCAACAAACAACACTCACCGAGAAATCATTGCTATACCTAGGAAAGAAAATATTAATAAAATTTCTTTTAAAGACAGCATAGTGATAAGAAGATGATATGGTTGTGACATCTGTCACTCCATTGGTCGCCAGTGGTGATTTGGCTAATCTGGCTAGTTAGGAAGATGCATGTTTCTATCTTTCTTTTTGTTGTGTCCTGTCCAGTTGGAACTGACCCATAGCAGGCCCTCAAGCGGGTTTTCAGGACCAGTTAATCACATGTGAGGAGATTATCCATTTTTCTCCCTCAGAGCAGCTGGTGAATTCGAACCATGTGCCTTAGCGATTGCTGTGCAGCTTCTTACCAGCCTGCAGAAAGTTGTGCTTCATCGAAGAGATGACCTTCTATAATAGAGATGGCCCTTCCTTCTGTCAACGATACATACATAGCCATGTAGTTCTGTTAGAATAGCCAACTAAATTCTCAAGACTTTGCTGTTATCAAATCCCAAAAACCACATCTAGAGGTTGTTGGTTCCCTATTGTTGAATCAAAATCAACTCCAAGGGGACCCTCCAGTGGTTTTTAAGAGACTATAACAGCATGGGAGGAAATTGTTCTTTTTTTTTTTTTTTTTTGCACAGAGCAACTGGTGTATTTGAACCACTTGCCTTTGAGTTCACAACACAACTCCTTAACCTCTGGGCCGCCAGAGGTCCCTCCCTATAACTGTGCTGCCAACTCAAGAGAAAGTGGTTTGAATTCACCATTTACTTTGAGGGGAAAAAGATGAACAATCTCCTCCTCTGTGATTAACAGCTGCTAAAAACCTGCTGGAGGGTAGTGTATGAGTCATTTCTGATGCTATGGCGAGGAAACTGAGGATGAATAATATTGTTTACTACTAGAAATTATTACTAATGGTAAAAGATGTGAATTTCAATAAATTCAAACTAACTTTGTCTAATGTAAAGCAGACCAAATATATTTGATTGTGGTAAGTTTCAATGCTTTAAAAAAAGAGGGATAAAAAAAAAGAGGGATAAGAAAGATATCAAGGAATGGGACACACTGTAGTGGTTTTCAGTTTCTGTTCAGAATACTTACTTATAGCAGTTTGATAGTCAATAGATGATCTCGTGAAATATGTGTTGTTGTTGTTGCTGCTGTTAGGTGCCACTGAGTTGACTAGGACTAAATAAGACCCCGTGAAAAGGAATCAGAAATTAACAGTTGGTGACTTGTCCAACAAATACCAAAGTTCTCGGATATATATATTAAAAAAAGATGCAATGCTGACTGTATTCACTAGTATAGTTGCACCTCAACATAAACATAACCCTCACACCTGAAACAATAAATGTTGTTGTTGTTATGTGCCGTCGAGTCGTTTGCGACTAATATCGACCCTATGCACAACAGACCTAAACCCTGCTTTATCCTGTGACAACCACACCGCCTCTAACATACCCATCCCGATTACCCGAGTCACCATATCAATCCATCTCATAGAGGGTCTTCCCCTCCTGCGCTGTCCCTCCACCCTCCCAAGCATGATGT
>NW_006399920.1:2152672-2159710 GCF_000299155.1 Elephantulus edwardii | reverse complement strand
CATATTCCATCTTCCAATCACTAGGGTCTGCTTACAACTGTTCCTCCTCCTTTGTATTTCCATACTTGATAGTTCTACCTAGGTTGCCCTTTCTGTTATTCTGTGTGTGTAACAATAAATAACAGGTGATAAATAGAGAATAAATTGAAACTGTCAATGATTGGTTCTTAATACCCTTGGGAAAAGCAGTCAAGAAATCAACCACATATCACATTGGGATAACGCAGAAGCTCTCTCTTCAGTGTTAAAAAGTAAAGATATCATTTAAGAACAAATGTACACTTGAAACAAATGAAATGATCCGTCCTGAAGAAGGTAAACATGCTTGACAATATGGAAAGTCAAGGAAAAGAAGGAAGACCCTTAACAAGATAGTTTGACACAAGATGGAGTTTCAGCAACAGACTTAAACATTTGTTGTTTTGTGCCCTCTTGTCAGAACTGACCCACATCTGACCTGCCAGAGGGTTTTCAGAGGTAGTTAATTGCTGATGAGGAGATTGCTCTTTCTTTACCCCGAGAGCTGCTGGTGGACTCATACTGGGTGCCTTTAGGTTTGCAATGCCGCTTTTTACCACTAGACCACCAGAGAGTTTTTTACTTAAACACAATAATGATTTTAAATATGGTGCAGGATCAAGCAGTGCTTCATTCATTGCACTTATATTTGCTATGAGCTGGGGGGAAAAGTAGATGGCATCTAACAAAAATAACTCACATATCCTAAGACTCAATGGCACATAACAGCAACAACAACATCCTAAGAAAAAATGTTTTATTTTAAAAGAAGTCACACACTGTACTAAAAAAAAAAAGCCGAACAAAAAACCCTAAACACACCCTAAAACCTTGTGAAATTTGAGTTTTTAACTCTAGATATTAAAAAAGTCATAAAAGGAAATTATAACATAATTAAGGAATGGATAAATATATTAGTTGTACAATGTGATGAACATGTCATGTAATTCTACATGTTAAAATTGTTGAAATGTCAAATATTTTGTTAAATCTATTTACCACAATATATTAAATAAACATAATTTAAGTATGTTCTTTTGACTATAATCTTAATACACAGCAAAATATTTAAAATGAAGTCCACACACAGTATGAAATATGTACATGGTCATCAATAAGTCTGTTAAGATGTCATAATGGTATACTATGATATTATAAATATTTGACTAGCTTGTACCCTTTGTCTCACATACTTTGGGTATATTGTCATAAGATCTAGTTCCTTCAAATGGACTTCACACTTGAAAGGGTAGAGGATCAGAGAATCAGAAGAAGACTCTCAACTAGATGGTAGGCACAGTGACTGCGTCAAGGACCTTAAACACAGTATAGATTGTGAGGATGGTGTTTGATCCAGCAAAGTTTAACTCTGTTGTATACAGGTTTGCTAGGAGTCAGAGTTAACTCAATGGCACCTAACCACACGTATCATTCAAGTAAACTGATATACACATAGGTATCTGTAGATGTTGTCATGTCTTTTTTAAATTTTTTTTGTAATTTTTTTAAATTTTAATAATTTTAATGAACATTTACAGAGATTTTGGATTTCCACTCATTCATTGCTGCACTTCTCTCCCCGTCAGCCTCTCCCCACCCCCCGATAATTTCATGTCTTAATGTCCCAACCTTTCCCCCTATTGGCAATATATTGCTTTCACAAGAAGAATAAAAATGAAATTCTGTATGTTTCTAGGAATTTCCAGAAGGATTATATGTGGTACACAGAAATAGTTGACAAAAAATAGGTTCATACTTTTATAACGCATGCTATTTTTATCTATCTGGGGAGTTCTGGTATCCTAGTCTGTAGGTACTTGCATTGCTTGAAAAAAGGTTATCCTCTCTGGATGTTAGAATGTACTAGAAGGTCTGTGGGAGAAAGAAGGACAATCTCCTTTCATGAGGTTTACATCATCAAAACTCACTAGAGAGCCAACTGTAAGTTGGTTCTGATTTGACACCAAAGAGTTTATTCCTGTTTGTCTAAGAACATGGTGCTCTGGCTAAAATAGGATGGAAAATCAAAATGAGTGTAGTGAAGCTGAAATGAGCAAAATATTGGATAAATTTGCCAAGATATTTTTATGAGAGAAAGAGTTTTGTGGTTGTCTGATTTGATTTTTAGTGGATGTTTAAATTATACTACTTACATATAATTCAGAATGAATTTCAATCTGGATATTTCACCTAGTATGTTTTATGAACCCTTATTATATTTATCATTAACTTAAGAAGTTATAAAAAATTATTTATTACATTTTAGGAAGACTTGACAGTGAAAGGTTTGATGGACGCATTTGATAATAGGATAAAAGTTGTGCAATAAATCGGCAGATCTGAAACTATGGATTATGATTCACAGCATAAATAAAACTACTATCATTGCAAGATCATATACTTGAGTCTTAAACATGCTACATTTGAGATGGATAAAAGCTAGCTAGACAGTTGTTTATATCAAAAAGTTTAAAACTCTAATTGATTTATGTGTTTCAAAAACAGGATACATCCTCAAACAGTGAATGCTTTAATTCATGTTCCATGAAAAAGTAACTATATATTATTATACTATTATTTACCAGAGGGACAGACTTTAACCTTATGTGAGGAAAAAAGACATTTTTCTCAAGTCATTAAGATTCTTTCCTCCAGCTTGCGATTACCAGAAAACTAAGGTTTAAAGAAATCTTACCATATGAGTATTTCCTATCATTAACTAAAGACTGGAAAATCAAAGCTTGTACTAGCATAGAAACATCCAGTGTTTAGGAAATACTCTTTAATTAGAAGAAACAGGAGGGAAAGGAAGAAGAAAAACCAAATGAATGAGAACACGTGTAGGTTGAGTAACCTCCTCTGCTTGTAAATTACTCAAAAGTCATAGTTACTATTCTTGATGTTATGCACCCTCAAGTTGGAATCAGTCCACAGCTGATACTCCAGGAGGTTTTCAGAAGCAGTAAAGTGCTTGGGAAGAGATTGGCTACCTTTCTCCAGCTGAGTAGCTAGTGGATCCTAACCACATGCCTTCACGTTGGCAGTGCAGCCCCTTACTGTATATCTCAAAGTCTTTGCTGGCTCAGGACAAGATAGACTTCAGAGCTGCTGTACGCAGGGTAGCTAAGCGTCGAGGGCAACTCAACAGCAAATATAAACAACAGCTTTGCCATGAAGTCAGAACTGACTCAGTTGAAGGACCTTGTAGTAGGTTTTCAGAAGAAAATCTCATGGAAGAAAACTTCCCATCTTTCTACCAAAGAGCAACTGAAAGTTGAGAACCACCAGAGGCACACCCTACAGGCTAACAGTGCAACACCCATACAAACCTGTATATTTTCACATTCTTAATTGCTTTGTTAGAGGGTTCTAGTGGCCTAGTAGCAAGGTGCTGCACTGCCATGCAACCTGAAGACACACAATTCAAATCCACTAGTTGTTGCATGGAAGAAAGATGGACAGTCTCCTACTGAGCAGTTAACTACCTCTGAAAACGTGTTACAGAGTTGGCTATGACTCAGTTCTGACTTGACCACACATAAAAGTAACAACAACAATTATTTTATTAAGGAGCTCTGATGGCCTAGTCCATAGGGTGTTGAGCTGCTAATCCAAAGGTGGGAACTCTGGCAATCTGAGGTCTGTGGGAGAAAGATGGTCAGTTTCATCCTATGAGATTTACATTGTTGTTGATATGTGTCATCAAGTTGCCCGTGACTCATAATACACCAGCCCTAAACCCTGCTCTATCCTGTACCAATCGCACTGTCTCCGACACACCTACCCTGATTACCCCAGTCACTGAATCAATCCACCTCATAGAGGGTCTCCCACTCCTGCGCTGTCCCTCCACCCTCCCAAGCATGACATCCCTCTCCAAGGGTAGCTTCTGAAAACCCACTCGCTGGAGGGTCAGCTCTTAGTTGGTTCTTACTTGATGCCAATATGAATTACTTTATTACCTTTACATTCTTGAAGGTATTCAAGATTGTCATCCCTGGTGACAAAGTGGAAAGTAGCTGCAAAATACCCAGGCATGTTGTTTGAATCCACCAACACCCCCATGGGAGAAAGATGGGCAGCCTTCTCTCTTGTGGAATCTTCTCTCTTGTGGAATCTTCTCTCTTGTGGAACCTTCTCTCTGGAAACCACTGGAGGGTCTCTCTGAGTTGGCTCTGACTCGACAATACTTTACAGCATTATTGCTTGGAATTACTCTGTAGCTGTTTCATGCTCATATATTACACATTTATATGTGTATAAGAGCTGTTCTTGTGCTTAGTTGCCATTGAGTCAGCTTTTGTATTATAGAGTCATTATGGAAAACAGGATGAAACATGCTCAGTACTGCACCATTCGCACAATGTCTGCTTTTCTGAAACCCATCACTGCAATCACTATATTAATTCATTTCATTGACAATGTGTTTCTCCTTCATTGACACTCTACTTTTCCAAGCTTTTCCATGTCCTTTTCCCTTTTAATAAGGTGCCTCACCAATAAATAACATCCAGGAATTACCTTTTCCAAAACAGATTTTTTTTTTGTCTGTCCATGGTATATGAAGTATTGTTTACCGACAACATATGTTAAAGCCATCAATTCATTTTTATCTTCCTTTATTGTTGTCCACCTTTCACATGCATATGAAGCAACTGCAAATATTGTAGCTTGTTTCAGTCACATCTGTTTGACATCCTTGCTTTTTAGCACTTCAAAGAGGTACTTAGAAGGAAGTTTGACAGAGGCAACATCTCTCTGATTTCCTGACTGCTACTTCCATGGGTATTGATTGTGATGTAACTGAAATGAAATCATTTAACCTTTCTCCATTAATCATGATGCTGTTTACTGAGCCACTTGTGAGGATTTTTTTCTTTATATTGAGGTTAATCCATAAGGAGTGCTAGCCTCTTTGATTTTATTCAGTAAGTTCTTCAAGTTCACTTTAAGCAAGCAAGGTGGTACATATCTCAGGTTATTCATGAGTCTTCCTGCAAACCTGATGCTACATTCTTCTTCATGTAGTCCAGATTCTCAGATTATTTTCTCAGCATACAAGACTGAATTATTATGGTGAAAGAATAGAGCCTGGCACATATTATTTTCTGATTTTTAAAACATACATAATCCCGATGTTCAGCTCAAAGAACTGCTTCACAGTATGTATAAAGTGTTCTGCATGAGCACAATTTGCTGCTCTTGAATTCCTATTCTTCTCAATATTATAAATAATTGACTATGATCCATGAGGTAGAGGGTTTTTACACAGTTAATGAAACATAAGTAAATATATTTCTACTATTCTCTGATTTTAGCTAAGATCCAACTGATGTCAGAAATGGAATTCCTTCCTTGCACTGCAATCTGTCTTGAATCTAACTTGAATTTCTGGCTGTTCCAGCATTTTAAAGCAATCTTCAGCAAGGTTTAATCTGTGTGTGATATTATTGATATTATTTAATAATTTCCATATTCTGTTGGATCATCTTTTTTTGAATGTCCATAAATATGTATGTTTACCTAGTTAGCTAGGTATCTGTCATCCAAATTTCATGACATGGATAGGTGAGCATGTCCAGGGTTGCATCTTTCTGTTGAAAAACATCAGCTGGTCTTCTGTCAACTCCTAGAGCCTTATTCTTTGCCAATGTCTTCATTGTGGCTTCCTTTTTAGTACTGTAGACTCCCTTCTTCAGTGCTGTTGGGTTTTGATCATTATACCATTTTCTGAAATGGTTCAGTGTCAACTAAGTCTTTTTGATACAGCAGTTCTGTTCATTCTTTTATTCTTCTTTTGGTGCCTACTGCCTCATTCAGTATTTTGCCCATATACTTGTTGTTCAGTGCTGTGAAGTCAACTCCAAATTACAGCAACCCTCTATACTTCAGGTCTGAACCCTGCTCTAACCTGTGCCATCTGCATCATCTCTGCTACACTAGAGCCCTTTGAAACCATCAATGTTATAACTTGAAGTTTGAATTTTTTCCCCAGTTCTTTAAACTTGAGAAATCTTTCCTTTTACCTTTTAAACTCATGTCTCTGAAGCTTTCATTATAATACTGCAGTGTAATGGGCTCATTGCTCAGAATGGTTTTTCTACTACACTGCATTTAACGTTTTTTACCACATGACTAGTGGGGAAATTGCCAATAGGATATGTAGTCTATACTCGAGGAGATTGGCCAGTTTTCTGTCAAGCCAGGTTTAAATGAACAGGCTTAGTGGCAGAAATTGGGACTCTCACTACCAGCCAGAAAGAAGCAGCAGGAAATAGAATACACGCCATTCATTGTTCAGGGTCTTAGAGTTCTGCGCAATCGCATTGGGACTTACACGCTCATACTAGTAGTTGCAGCGGAGAACTAAAAAGTGACGTGAGACAGGGTTGATCCGGGGCATGTATGGCCTCATGGAAATGGGATTTATGTTATAGATAAAGTAAAGTTCTTTATTCTTGAGTGAAAGGAAGCAAGACTTAACTGCTTAGACTATAGGAGCAATGGTAACAGCAGCAGAGGTGATAGAGAATTAAGGACCAATATGAGATAAAGCTCAGTTAGAAATGTCACCTATGCATATGAGGATCAAACGGAGGAAGGGTGAGAGCAAACGAGTGAAGATGGGCAGGGATGGGGTTGTTGTTGTTGTTGTTGTTGTTATGTGCCGTCAAGTTGTTTGAGACTCATAGCGACCCTATGTACAACAGCTCTAAACCGTGCTCTATCCTGTGCCAATCTCATTGCCTCTGATACACCCATCCCGGTTACCCCAGTCACTGAATCAATCCACCTCATAGAGAGTCTTCCCCTCCTGCGCTATCCCTCTACTCTACTCAGCAGGATGTCCCTCTCTAAAGACCTGTCTCTCCTTACAAAATGTCCAAAGTATGTCAGACGAAACCCCAGAATCCTTGCCTCCAAGGAACAGCCTGGTTTAACCCTCTCTACGATGAATGTTTGTTTTCTTGGCAGTCCATGGTACATTCAATACTCTTCTCCAGCACCACAGCTCAAAGG
>NW_006399920.1:2135941-2151339 GCF_000299155.1 Elephantulus edwardii | reverse complement strand
ACTCTAGCTCCTCGCACATTTCATTGTAGTATTTTGCTTTGTCATTCCGTGCTGCCTTTTGGAATATTCTGTTCAGCTCTTTAGTGTCTTGGATTCTTCCTTGTGCTTTGGCTACTCTACGCTCCAGTGCAATCTTCAGAGTTTCTTCTGACATCCATTTTGGTCTTTTTTTCCTCTTCTGTCTTTGTAATGACAGCCTACACTCTTCCTGAATGATACCTTTGACATCCTCCCACAACTCATCTGGTCTTCACTCATTAGTGTTCAAGGCCTCAATTCGATGGGTGGAGGGAGGACTGGTTAAGGGAAATATGAATGATATGATATGAAAAACAATATATGCAAACTTTATAAGTAAACCAGGATAAAATAAAAATGTTATTTAAAAAAAGAGAAAGAATGAAGTGTCACCTAATACTGCAGAGCTGAGTATCTAGACTCACTAGCAAAATAGTGTGTGGAGGGGACCCCAAAGAGTTCCTAACACTTGCCTAAATATGTAGCAAGGCCCAGTGCCTTGAGGCTCAGGGTCAAAGGGACTTGTCAGCGAATACATTTGACAAGTAGTTGTTCTAGTTTAAGAAATAGATCTTTGAATGCTTCAAACCTAAATGATAAACTTTTACTTCTCTGACAAACCTGATAATCACAAATAATGTCTGAATTCTGTATGATCCATTGCAATCAATTATTTAAGCTAGTAGAGTAATAGAGTGGTGAGAGCCATGGGATTGACAACTGGTGGTGATTTGAGTGGAAAACGTGCCAGAGCCTGGGAGAATATCTGACCTCACACGAATCTGTTTTATGCCATTGATATTCTGGATGGGATTTCTTCCCACTTGAGGAGTTAGTGGAGGTTATACACTCACTCTCCCACATCACAAACACTGCTTTTTAAATGGATTTTTCTGAAACACTACTGTCATAGCTTCACAGAATATAAATATGAGTGACCGATAAATGGTGAACAGCAGTGTGGTTTATGTATACTATCACCAATCTTATTTTTAAAATTCTATTTTGGAGCATTTATCATAGATGCATGAAGTAATAATTGGAAAACTGAAGTAATTCCTCTAATGTTTCAGACATACAAATGAAGTTAGTGTGCATTAATATGAGGAAAAATTTAAAATTTGGTTCTAGTCAGGTATTGGAAGGAAAAGAGATGATAGAGAATATAGACTGCAAAGAGACTTAAGTTCATGCTAACCTTAGTACAGCCTATTGTTACATTTGAACTTGTTGCTGTTATTAGAATATAGACATATATTTCATCATAATTAATGACATCAATAAAATCTACTCACACCACTAAGTTTTTATTCAAGACCATTTATAAAGCTAATAATGTATATTGGCCCTTCTGGTAAGAATACAGTTGATATGTTTTGAAATAAAAGCTTGAACTTTATTACACTGAGAGAAGAATAAATAGCTACTGAATATTTGCTGAAATTTTGGTGACGCTTGAGCTTGATTTTCCCCAAGCTGTGATGCTGGATTTCATAAGTAAGTGAGAAATGATTTCAAAGAAAATGAGTAATAGTGAGTCTACAGTGCACAATTAAATTCTAGATGTACATAAATCTGATGTCTAGGAACATTTTACTTGGAATTAAATCTGCAGCAGCACAGAGACTTGTTAAAGGAAAAAAGTCTGATTCCTATCACTTGGTGGTGAAAGGAAAAAAGCAATAACAATGAAGCCAAATTTCCTTTGCATTTGGTAGGTAAATTGACCTCAGTCACCTTAGATACCCACCCCTTAACTCACCACCTGTGAAAAGATGATATCCTAGTGTAGAAGTCAGGAATGCATAAATTTAATATTTCTTTCTCAATTTATTTGGGGGGGTTATTTAATTCCAGTAATTACTCATGACCTTCATGACTTTGCTGACTGCTTTTTGCTGATGCTTTTCTGATCTTTTCCAATTTGACTTTTCCAACTTGACTTTTCAAGGAATCAATATAACCATTTTTATAAATTCTGTAAGAATTATCAGAACTATCACAAAAATAATCATATATACACACAATTTCCATGTAGAGAGCTAACATCTAAACATAATTTTTCTGAGTGTATTCTGTCCTTTAAAATACATGCTGAAGTCTTAACTCCTGTACCTATGAACTTACTGGGGAAAAAAAAAGTTTCTTTGATGATATTATTCAAATCTACCAGATGCTTAGTGGGAGAAAGATGGGAAATCAATCCTTGTTCAACCTACAACCTCTGAAAACTCACTGGAGTGTCAACTCTGAATTGGTTCTAATTCTATGGCACATAAAAACATGCTGGATTAGATTGAGTCTGAGGTCTAATTCCATTGGGTGCTTTCTTAGAAAAAGGGCAAAGAGGTACACGAGAACAAAAACCCACATGTGAAGACAAACACACATGATGACTGGAGCATACACTTCTATAAACAGTGAAGGACTAGAAGGTTTGTTGACAGCCACTAGAATCTAGGAGGGAGACACACAACAATTCTTTTCTCAAAGCGATAAGGAAGAATAGCATAGCTGTTACCTTGACTTGGACTTCAGGCTTTCAGAACTTGAGAAAAGAAAGTTATTTAAGATCAACGGTCCTTGGTATTTTGTGATAGCAGTCTAAGAAACTAAGACAATGATATCCATAGCTAAGCTAATAGGGTATTTTTGACAGTTTCAATTGATAATGATGCCGAGTTCAACTAATTTTTTTAGGAAATAACAATATAAGAAAATAAACTGTCTAACAATATCATTGTGGCTTAGCTTCATTTCAGAAAACGCATTATGTATCTTTTGAGTTTAATTTATCATGCTTTAGGGAGCAAGCAGGCAGTTTGAATATCTTGCTCTTGTCTTAGTTTGATTTACAAAGCAAAGGAGATTTATTTGAATATCTCTATTCATTATTTACCTAATTTAAGTGAATTTTCAAAGAAGAGTCCTTCTATAAGGAGAAGGGGTATAAATCCCAACACATTCAAATCTTATGTAGTAAAGATTTTTTCATTAAATATGTTTTCTTGGGAAATAGTTTTTTAAACTTGATCCAGTGTTGTCATGTATTTTTAATTTGCTTGGAGTGTGTTTTTCTCATATGGACAAATAATGCATAGCTGACATATACTGTCTTATTATTTCATAGAGCTATTTTCCTTTTGATTCTCTTACCGTATAAGTTCAATAATACCAGTCCATTTATAGACACTGGAGACATAAATGTTACTCTTCACACATATACCTAAAGAATCACTCGACTTCAGCCTTTGACTGTTAACCTCTTTACAGGTGATTACTTTAGCAAATTATTTTATTCTCAGTTGTCCTGGCATTACAGAATTTAACACTGAGCAAATTTTGTTGGCTTATGTGACAGAAAAATTAGAAATTAAAGTTTTTAATTTGACAATATACTTAAAAGTTAGAATTAATCTTTGTCCAGAAAAATCTTCAGACACTATTCCAGTCTTCATTTTAAAAATACTCATTCACTTCATAACAGACCTAAACATCACTATTATAGTTTATGTAAAAAATTCTCACTGTTTGTCCATACATATACACTTTTACAAAATTCCATTTCTCTATTATGCTTGCTTCCCATATTCCAACCCAACCTCATGACATTTACACAGACAAGAAAAATATGCATATATTTATATATGTATATGTATGCACATATACAGGAAAAGAGATGAAAAGAAAAATGACTTGAAACATTTTTATTTCTGTATCATGCTTGGATCTTTCGGATTAATTTAAACAAATGCATATTTAATACATACAGAACAATGAAAGACTAAATGGTTCAAAATTGGAATAGGAGTGTGTTAAGTTTGCATCTTGTTCTATACCTTTTCAATCTGCATGCGGAACAGATCATTCAAGAGGCTGGACTTTATAAGGAGGAGTGTGGCTTGAGGATTGGAGGAAGACTCATCAACAACCTGTGTTATGCAGATGATATAACTTTGTTTGCCAAAACTGAGGAGGCCTTGAAGTATTTGCTGCAGAATTTAAAGGAGTATAGTCTTCAATATGGATAGAAGTTCAACAGCTAGAAAACAAAGAATCTCACTTCTGGATCAATTGGCAGCACCAAGATGAATGGGAAAGAGATTGAGATTGTTGGCATTTCAGCTTGCTCGGCTCCGTAATCAATGCTCTTTGCACTAGCAGTCAGGAAATGAACAGACAAATTGCATTGGGGAAGTCTGCTGTCAGGAACCTCTCAAAGTGCTAAAGAGTAATGATGTCAGTCTAGGGAACAAGATGCTCCTGATCCAGGGCATGTTATTTACAATTATCTGCTGTGTATCAGAGAGCTGGACAATGACTAAGAATAACAGAAAAAGAATTGATGTCTTTGAGTTGTGGTGCTGGAGGAGAGTCTTGGATATGCCATGGACTACCAAGAAAACAAATGAGTCTGTCTTGAGGAGGATGAAACCAATTTCTCCTTTGAGGCAAAGATTTTGAAGCCCCTTCTCACATACATGTCCAAAGACATGTAGCCAGGAGGTACTAATCCTTAGAAAAGGACATCATACTTGGAAGAGTGGAAGGATAGTATAAGAGAGGGAGATCCTAGAGGAAATGGATTGACACAGAAACTGGAGTAATGGAAACCTACATGTGTTGGGAGTCAGTGCTACTGATTCAGGATAGTGTAGGGTTCAGAGCTATTATACATAGGATTGCTATGAGTCACAGGTGACTCAATAGTCCACAACAACAATAACATATTTAATGTTTAACTTCTCTCAGGATTTAAAGATTGGACATATAGGTTGCTGTTGTTATGTGCCGTCGAGTCGCTTGTGACTCAGAGCGACCCTATATATAACAGCCCTAAACCCTGCTCTACCCTGTGCCAATTGCACTGTCTCCAACACACCCACCCCAATTAGCCCTGTCACTGAATCAATCCACCTCATAGAGGGTCATATAGGTAATCATTTAAAATTCAAATGTTGGCATCGGGCATTACAAAATTCCAAACAAAAATAAACACATGATTCAGTCATATTTTATCTTTGTTAGCAGAGGATGTTAAAAAAAAAAATAACAACTCCAGGTGATAGTTGTTCTGACATCTCAAAAATACAGAGATCTCAAGTCTTCCACAATAATTTTTTTGTTGATGTAGAGCTTTACAAAAGCTGCTTGTATTTTTGTGTTGTTTCTTGGAGTGAGTGGTGGAGAAGGGTTGTTCTTCATTTCTTTGTTACCTTTGTGGAATATGATTAAAAATTAAGCCTTGTTTGAATAGCAAAAGTAGCAGAATTTACTAGTTTGGAGGACATCAAAGCTTGATAAATAAAGAGGTATCAGAGCTATGTCCCAGGCAATTATAATAATAAACACTACTAAATTTAAATACAGATTCAACTTATACTACTCAATGTCTAAATAATGACTTAAACTGAAGAGTATGTTATAAGATTATTTGGAATATGCTAGATTCCACAAGACATTAAGTTTGGAGTACATTTAAAGATCACAGTAAAGATTGTTGTGCGTTGAGACATTTGACTAAACAGTCGCATTTATTTTATTATCATCTATTCCATTATCATCTTGTATTTGCACAGAAATATTTCACTTTAACTGTGGAGTAATGGCCTGGGTACAGGTATTATATTTACTATTTGAAAATCAGAAATAATCCATTATAAAAAAATAACCACATACTTTTGTTCACAGGGTCGTTATGCATTGTCTATGACTCGACAACACTTAACAACAACAACAACAACAAGAGTGCACTGTTGGCCTGGTGGATAGAAAGCTGTATTACCAAGCCAAAGGTTGGTGATTTTAATCTGCTGCCCTCAGGCCTGGTTTTAATTGTTTTTGGTCAAACATTCTTCTAAGTGGTATAGCACTGGTCTGTCCATTTGCTGTACAGAGGTAACTCATTTTTGCTGTGATGCTAAACACTGTGACACTGATGTGTCAAATGAGAAAATGGTTGGTTACCCGTGGTGGACAGTGTTTGGTGGAGCTCCCTGATTAAAACAACCTTGGAAGCAGGAGTGGCATCCACTTCCGAAATAGCTTGCCTCCAAGAACTCTATGAACTTGGAGTAACGATGAAAGTTATACAACTGTTCAGGTCTTTCGTTCATAGGGTCACTATAAGTAGTCTATGATTCGATGGCATGTAACAACAACAACAATCATTTATTTATAAATAAAATGCTAATTTAAAACAGTTCAACCTTTTAAAACTGCACTACTTTGAATCATTATTAATTTAAACCAACATATTTGCAGAAGCTCAAAACTTTGTTAATTTCTTACTGTAATGTTTAGGTTAAAAGCAAAATCTTTTCCAAGATCCGATGTAGACATCAGTGCTAACTTCTTGAAGAAAGTGGTACAGTGTAGCGACCAGGATGTTAGTTTGGATACAGTCAAGCTGCAGACCGTTTTTATCACTCATAGTCTCTATATGCTACATTTTTATAGTCAAACTCATTCTCCTGTTACCAAGTTATATATATACGGTGACTGTAACATTTTAAACTCTCAACAGTGATATATAACCGATCCTGTTTCTTTCATCTCTGCCTGTATTTGATGTTGTTCCTTTTAAAAATCCTCTGATAGATTACAGTGATATTCTAACCATTAATTTAATTTTCATTCCCTAATTGATTCATTGACTGGGGTAGTGGGTATAGGTGTGTCAGAAACAATAAGATTGGCACAGGATAGAACAGGCGGGATGTTGTACATAGGATCACTGTGAATTGTAGGTGACTCAATGGCACATAACAACAACAACAACAATCTAACGATGTTGAAGTAAGCACAGAAGATGGTCTAGTCCATGAAGAGTTGGCTGGTAACCAGCCACTTTGAATCTACTGGCTACTCACAGTAAGAAAGTTATAATTTCTTCTTGTAAAGGTGATTTATAGCCTTGGAAACCAATGGGGATCGCTATTAGCTCCTACTCATTCGTAATGAGAATGATATTGAACATTGTTTCATGTGCTTAGTGTCTATAATAAGGAACTCTGGTTTATCTTGTTTGTTTACTTGTGCAGATGTCCTGAGCACAGGCCAGATCCCGAGCTTTATTCAGAAGTATTTTCTCAAGGAACTCTGGTTTATCTTGTTTGTTTACTTGTGCAGATGTCCTGAGCACAGGCCAGATCCCGAGCTTTATTCAGAAGTATTTTCTCACGTGTTGAGATGCTACTCAGTGAAGAGGAGTAACTTTTACATGAAAAGGAAAAAAAAAATGAAACCTTGGCATCACTGCCTCAATAAATAGTACAATACAATGAAGTTTTCACGTGCGAAATAAAATACCTGTTTCCAGACCATTGCTTCACAGGAAAAGTGAAATGTTACTGTGGGAATCTAAGACGATAATAAAGAAAGTACTACTGTGTTATCAAATGGCTTAAAGTGCAACCTTTCTTGTTGTTATCCTTAAATGTATGCCAATTTTAATATATGATGAAATATGGCATATTAAAACCAATTTTATAATGTAGTCGTTAAAGTCATTCTTTATACATTGAATAGTATATTTACAATCTGAATTTAAACTTAATATTTGTTAATATAAATTCCCAAGAGTCATCTTCGATCCATCCTTCTTTCTGAAGCTTTGGCACCCTCCAAACTAGCAAATTCTGCTATATTTGCCTCCCAAGTAAGGCTCACGATATTTACCATTACTATTCCTCTACCTTTGTCTGGGACACAATTAATTATTCCTTACCCCAAAGATGGGAAAACTCCTAGAAATATCCCCTTGTTCTGTTGAAAAGATTGCTTCTTGACCTTGTCCAGGTTAGTCATTAATACAATTAGCTGTTCTTTAATTCTATTCTTTACAAAACAATCTGTAATTTATTAGGGTTTTTTGTTTTCTGTGTTGTTTTGTTTTATGGAACGCTTCACAAATTTGTGTCTCATTCTTTTGTAGGGGCCATGCTAATCTTCTCTGTGTCTTTCCACTTTTAGTATATGTGCTGCTAAAGCGAGCACTGTTATTTAATATTATTGACACAGTTTAATGCCTCTGCATAAACAAAAAATCACAAGTAAAACAATATTCTGGTATTGTGTGCTTTCAGAGAAGATTCATCTTACATCAAGTGATATTCTTCTTTCCATACTCTTTTCAGAATCCTGTTTGAATTTCCAGTAGTTCTATGCTGATATATTTCTGCACTTGGTTTTAAATGATCTTCAGCAAAGATATACTTGCTTGTAATGTTATTGATATGTTTCTACAAGTTCCACCTAGTGTCATCATTCTTGGGAATACCATAAGTTTGGATCTCTTCCAGTATTGTTATGTAGCTATTTCCAAATTTTTTGTTTTGGGTGAGAAAGCATGTGAAGAACTGACTGTCATTTTGAAACAGTCTTTAACGGTTGTCCACCAATTCCTAGTGACTTGTTTCTGCCAATGTTTTCAAAGAAAATTGAAATTTTCCTTTAGTACCATTCCTTCTTAATCCTATTTACCTCCTGAAATGGTTGAGCAGCTGTCAATTCTTTTTTAAACTGTGACTCTGTATTCCCTTATTTTGGTATATCGTGTGTCATTCAATACTTTCACCAGTGTGTTCTTCCATTTTTGGTTTTCTAATGCCAACTATTGCAGACTTACTTACAATATATTGTTTCATCTCTTCCAATGGCAGTTTGAAATCTTCTATTAATTTATCTTCATTATTTCTTCCTTTATTTTATCTCCTCTATATACTATGACAAATTCCAGAGTCTCATCTGACACTCATTTTGTTTTTCTTTCCTGTCCTTTCTTTCATGACCTTTTGCTTTCTTCACATATGATGACTTTGATGTTATCTCACAACTTTTCTGACCTTCAGTGCATCAAATCTATTAATGATATATTCTTTACATTCACATTGAATATATTCAAGGTGTTGTTTTGACCTTGTTAGATGTGATCAAGTTGAGTCTGAATCATAGAGACCCTATGCATAATTGATCTGAACTCTGCTCTATCAGATGCTATTCTCATATATTTGTTAATGTTACTGTGTCAATCCACCTCCCTGAGGGTCTTCCTCTCTTTGGTTGACCCTTCACTTTTCCAAGGATGATGTCCTTTTCCAAGAGCTGACTCTGCCTAACAACATCCTGAAAGAATGTGAGACAACACTTTTTCACCCTCATCTTAAGGAGCATCCTGGTTGCATTCTTTTATGACATATTTGATTATTCTTTTGATGATCTATTCAGTACTTTCTCCCAACATCACAGCTCAAAACCATCAATTATTCTTCTGTCATTTTTGTCCATTTGTCCAACATTCTGATGTATAGAAGTACATCTGAAAAGGTATTGAAAAGATGATGACTTGAACTAGATTAAACTTTTGTCTTTACACTAATATTCATTCTTAGCACTTGGGATAAGTCCTTGAGAGCAGATTTTTGCAATGCAACACATTTTCTGTGTCGTTTTTTTTTTAAACCACTGATACAAAGGGTGTTGATAGTGGACCCAAACAACATGAATTTGTTGACAATTTCAATCCTTACTTTCTCTCTAATGATGCTGCCTAATTTGCCCAGTGTTGACTATTTTTATTTTCTTGATGTTGACATATAATCCATATTGAAAACTGTCATCTTTGGTATTTTGCAGAAAGTGTTTCAAGTTCTCTTCAATTTCAGGAAGCATTATTGAATAATTCCTGCTTGTGATGAGTCTTCTTTGATCCTGATGTCACAGTCATATTCATAAAGTTCAGACTTTCTAATAATTTTTTCAGCACATAGATAGGGCAGGTATGGAGAAAGGATACAGTCTTGATAACATCATTCTTGGTTTTAAGCTATGCATTGTTCCTTTTTGACTTTAATGTATGTTATTTTCATTACTGTTTTCGCTAAGTCCAATTCATCCTATGTTGCTTCTTAAGGAATGAAATAGAGAATTATATTCCATTAGTTTTTTAGTTCTAGATATAGATTAATGCAGTGTTATTCTTTAAATTTTATGATAAATTCCCTATATGCTACATAGAACAAATGTTTCTTGTTGAATGTGAGTAGGACTTGAAGCACTTGTTGCAGAAGATTAAAAAATACAGACTTCAATATGGATTGCATTTCAACATCAATAAACAAAAAAGTTTTACCTCTGGCCCAATAGGCAACATTATGATAGATGGAGAAAAAAGTGAAGTTGCCAAAGGTTTCATCTTGCTAGAATTAATCTACACCCTTGGTACCAACAATCAGAAAATCAGGAGACGTCTTTCATTGGGAAAGTCTGCAGTCAGGGACCTCTCCAAATTATTGAGGAACAGTGATGTCAGTTTGAGGACTAAGGTGTTTCTGGTTCAGGCCATGGTCTTTCTGATCACTTGCTATGCATCTGAGAGCTGGACAATAAATAAGGATGACAGAAGAAGAATTAATGCTTTTGATCTCTGGTTTTAGAAAAGAGTACTAAATATCCTATGGACTGCCAAAAGAACAAACAAATATGTCTTGAAGAAAGTGCAGCAAAACTACTTCTTGTAGGCCAAGATATTGATGCTTTGTCTCACATATTTTAAGCATGTTGCTATAAGTGGTTTTTTCTTATTGTCATAATAGGAGTCCAGAACGAAGGCTGCATAGTGGAGTAGACCTGGGAAACACAATGGGTGATCTTTTCTTTTACCTTTCAAAGAGAAGAGTGTACTCGGAGGGATGGGTGGGGAGGAAGAAAAGTGCAATAATAAATGAATGGAAATCCAAAGTATCTGTAAATTTTCATTAAAATTAATAAAAAATGATTTAAAAAAGAAGTGGTTATTTCTTGGAGAGGGACATCATGCTTGGAAACATGGAGTTTCGGCAAAAGAGAGTAAGATCCTCAACTAGACGGATTGACACAGTGACTGTCAAAATGGACTGTAGTGTGTCAGGAAGTGTCAGCATGGCAAAAAGTAGGACAAAATTCAAGACTTGTTTGTCAGATCACTCTGGGTTGTACTTGAATTGACGACAACAAACAACAAGAGCACTATAAGTGTATTCTTGATTCAATTATGGGTAAAAGAACAATCATGTTTGCAAAGTATGAGTAAATATTTTATTCTATGCAAGAGATATATGTTTATAGTGTGCTGTTAATTCCGATATTTACATTTTCCTTTACTAGTTTGATGATAGAAATGATGTAGAGTCTCATAAATGTGTGATCAACAAAAATAAATACACTTCATGGAAGCAATGGAAAATACTGAAATAAGAACACATTCTTTCTCCAGATTTTATGTATTTCTAGTCTATAAACATTCAGTCCTTTATGGAATCAAGGTTATAGCTTGGGGACTGTGTTTGCCCCTGTCAGAGAGCTATAATATTTTTTTCAAAAAGTACAGATTCCATTTTCCATTGTACATCATCAGCAATTTTTTAAAGTTCTAATGATAAATGTTTTCAGTGGCTATGTGCAGAAAAATTTAATTTTTATTTTCCTAGGTTGACTTTACTGTGCCTGTTGTAAAGGCTTTACTTGCCATTACTATATTTATAAAATACATTAGTATTTGAAATTTGAAAATATCCAAAATCATAAATTGATTTATGATTGAAAAAAGTGAAGAAAAGCAAAATATAACAATTCAAAGTTTTTTGGTTTTTTTTTATACTGAAGCATAATTTGTTGTGCCTTTGAGTATGTCTGTGAAGAGATTTAGGTACTTAGCTTTTTCATTAAATTGGGCAAGTTGCTCTTCCTCTTTTTATTTGTTTTCTTTCTGAAGACAATAATTATGCACCATACTGAATTCTAAGGAGGTCTGGTGGCCTAGTGGTAAGGAGTGGCGCTGACAGCCTGAAGACACACACTTCGAGTCCATTGCCTGCTCTGTGCGAGAAAGATGGATAATCTCCTTTCATGTAATTTATTCTCTCTGTAAGCCTCCTTGCTAAGTCAGCTATTGGCCAATTTTGACTGGATGGGAAACACACATATTAAGTTCCAAGGCTTTTGTTAGCTGTATAGGGCTGCTTTTTTTTTTCTTGTAACAAATAAAATGAAGAAAAATGAGCATCTAGAAGAAAGTAGCATCACAGTCTATATTAAGATAATGGGATATAATTTCTTATCTTTAATGATGATTAGATAGTGATGTGTTCTTGTGAATTTATAGTCTCAAAATACTTATAGAAGATTATTTTAGTAATGGAATGTAAGGCAATTGTAAGGTTAGTAACAGCATGAATCTTATAAAGGGATCTGATTAGGTGATGCAAAGTGATTACAAAGTACATGATTTGTAGAATGTTGTGGAAGGTTTTAACTGAAGTATTTTCTTAATTTGATGAGAGTTGCTGAATCATAATTAAAGGCAATACTACATAATATTCAAGTTTACTAATTGGAAATCAACAAATGGCATGATTAGAATGGCCAGGTTACTTATAGTTGGGAGATAACATCAGTTTCACTATTCTGTTGAAAAATAGATGAATAAATTTTTGAAAAGTTTAAAATTCTTCTTACAAATAGAATTAAATAAATAAATAAGATAATAAGGTTAATGATTATGGGTATTCCACAGTTATTGCTGATGCATTTGAACTCTGGACCATTAAGACAGCAGCCTAACATGTTATACCCTGTGCTGATAAAGAATTAAAATCAGGAGAAGTGTGAGTCTGAGTTGTATCCTTTTCCATATTTTTTTAATCTCTATGCTAATAAAATTATTCAAGAAGCTGGGCTCTAAGAAGAAGAATGTGGCATCAGGATAGAAGGAAATCTCATCAGCAACTTGAATTATACGGATGACACCCTTATTGAAACAGAGGAGGGCTTGAAGCTCTTGTTGCAGAGAGCAAAAACTACAGCCTTAAATATGGGTTGCTTTTCAACATCAAGAAGACAAAATTCCTCATCTCTAGACAGACAAACAACATCATGATCAATTGCAGAAAAGACGGAAATTGTCAACAATTTCCTTTTTCTTGGATCAAAAATCAGCACTCTTGGTACCGCAGTGAGGAGATCAAGAGGCATATTTTATTGGAAAGTCCTCTGTCATGGACCTCTCCAAATTACTGAGAAGTAATGATGTCAGTTTATAGACTAAGTTGTGTTAGATTCAGGCTATATGACCTTTTCCATCAGCTGGTGTGCAGCTAAGAGCTGGACAATGAATAAAGATTATAGAAGAAGAGTTGGTGCCTTTCAGCTCTGGTTTTGGACAAGAGTACTGGATAGTCCATGGATTACCAAAAGAACTAACAAATTTGTTTTGGAGAAAGTGCAGCCCGCAAGCTCTTGGAAGCAAAGATAACAAAGCTTGGACATGTTGCTAAAAGAGGCTATTCTTGGGACAGGGATATTATGTTTTGGAAAAGTGTAGGATCAGTAAAAGAAAGATTCTCAAAAAGATAGATTGACAGAGTGACTGCAGTTTTGAGCCCAGGTGTGTCAGGGATTATGAGGATGGCACAGGATAGGACAAGGTTCAGATCTCTTATTCATAGGGTCATTATGAGTTATACCTGTCTCGATTGCACTTACAACAACAACAAAAATATTTTAGGGAACTCTGGTGACTCAGAGTGTAAGCAGTAGTGTTGTTAACTTAAAAGCAGATAGTTTGAATCCATCAGTTGCTTAGCTAAAGAATGATAGGAAATCTTCTCCCATGCTATTTACAGCCTCTGAGGATTTTCCAGAGAGTTATTTATGAGTTACTTCTAATTCAACAGCACACACCAATATACACATACACATCTATCAGAGGAAAATATAATAATTTATTATGAAGTTTTAGGGTTTCACAAAATATGTAATGTTAAATGAATTGATGTCTCTAGTAACATTAAACCCACAGTAACATATAGTAAATGAAAATAATTTGCTGTAGATTTACAAAGTTTCTTGTTTAATGATAGAAAGGCACTAAATAAAGAGGGAAAAGCTGCAAAGCATGCAAATTTTAAGGGACTTTAATTTTGGAGACTAAAAACTTACATTTAAAAAAGTTAATTGCAAATATTGATCGTAATATGTTGTTGTTGTTGTTGTTATGTGCCGTTGAGTCGCCTGCGACTCATAGCAACCCTATGTACAACACCCCTAAACTCCGCTCTGCCCTGTGCCAATTGCACTCTCTGACACTCCCACCCCAATTATCCCAGTCACTGAATCAATCCACCTCATAATATGTTAGACGGTCAAAAGAGCAAGGGTGGTGAGGGAACAACCATATCTGACCTTTACCAATTTCATAATGGGGATCGGTCCCAGGTGACTTCAGTCACAACACGAGACCAATTCTCATGAGGTCAGACATGTCCTCCACACTTCTACACATCTTTCTATTCATCCCAACACTAATTATACTGCTCTAATGGGTCCTCCATCGGTTGTGGTAGTGCACATACCATATAGAACCACATAAAGGAAGTCAAAAGGCTATAATTCAAGTTGGTAGCAGATACGATAACTCAAGTCAGCACAGCCTTGGAAATGTGCTCACTGGCACCTCAGGCTCATGACTTTAGGCAAGTGTTGCAAAGCCCTTCTTGTTGTTAGTATGTGTTGTCGAGTTGTGACTCATAGCGACCTGTGTATACAGCAGCCCTAAATGCTGCTCTATCCTGTGCCACTCTTACTGTCCCTTACACACCTACACTCATCACCCCAGTCACTGAATCAATCCATCTCTCAAGGGTTTTCCTCTCATGCCCTGTCCCTCCACCCTCACAAGTATGCGATTGGCAGCATCATGATGGATGGTGAGGAGGTTGAGATTGTAAAAAGCTTTCATTTTCTGGCTCCATAATCGACAACAAATACCTTAGTTCTTCCAATTAGAGTTCCCTGGCCTAAGTCTTCAAAAATCTTGAACAAAAGGCTCTCAGCTCTGGTTCCATAACTGCTACTAAGCAGTTCCAAGGTTATCTATGCTTCATACCAGGTCTCTGCTTTATTGCTGGGGCTGCAGCTGCTACTACTGTAGGTCTAGTTAACCGAAGAATCTCTGGTCCTGAAGTGTCTGCACTGCATTCATTGTATATGCCTGCTTCTTCTTTGCTGCTGGTGAGATTTCTCCAAAGGTACCACTGAATCTGCTCAATTTAGTGGCAAGAATAGCCAATATCCTTGCAGATAGGCTAAAACACCTTATTCACATATTTATCTCCAGCCATCCACATGACAAAGTCAAAATCAATGGCTGTTGTTGTTATGTGCCATCAAGTCGCTTGTGGCTCATAGCGACCCTAAGTACAACAGCCCTAAAATCTGTTCTGTCCTGTGCCAATCGCACTGTCTCCGACACTCCCATCCCGATTATCCCAGTCACTGAATCAATCCACCTCATAGAGGGCCTTCCCCTCCTGCGTTGTCCCTCCACCCTCCCAAGCATGATG
>NW_006399920.1:2127670-2133161 GCF_000299155.1 Elephantulus edwardii | reverse complement strand
GGAGAGGGTTAAACCAGGCTGCTCCTTGGAGGCAAGGATTCTGGGGCTTCATCTGACATACTTTGGACATGTTGTAAGGAGGGACCAGTCGTTGGAGAGGGACATCATGCTTGGGAGTGTGGAGGGATGGTATAGGAGGGGAAGGCCCTCCATAAGGTGGATTGATTCAGTGACTGGGACATCGGGATGGGTGTGTCAGAGACAGTGCGATTGACAGAGGATAGAGCAGGGTTTAGGGCTGTTGTACAGAGGGTCGCTATGAGTCACAAGCAACTCGACGGCACATAACAACAACAACAACAAGGGAAAGTAAACTATTACACAAAAGAAAAGATGGTTTTGATATTCATTTTAGAAGAGAAATACGGGAATTGTAGATCATCTCATGAGAAAGACAACATTTGTGTCTACTACAGTTTGGTCAGCTTGTATTCAATTTTAAGGCTTCTGTACTGTTCTCATATTGTAAATGTTAGACAATTTTACAATAGTATTTCATAGTTCTGCCTTATAGGACATTCATCTCTTTTGATAAAATATTCTATTAATATTCATATTTCAGCTACTAAACTAATCTTTATGTAAATGAAATAATTTTATTTAAATTGTCATCTAGAAAATAATCCATTTTCATGAATATTATTAAGATGTCCTTCCCTGCCCTTCTTAACACAAAATTGTTATCTATAAGGGGAAAAGAATAAATTGGAAATCTGAACACATGAGATTCAGTATTCTCTTGAAAACTGAACTGCAACTGGGAATTTTAAAATGGCAGAAAATGAATACCACAGAGAATGAAGACAAGACACACACACAAAAAAAGATATAATCAAAGTGCAAATGGATGTGTCAAATAACAGAAAGTCAAAGACATAATAAGCTACGCTGAGGTAAAAAGTGGGGTGTATTTTTCCCCCTCTTTCTTTTTGGTTCACTGAAACTCTAGAGCTTTAGTCTCTCAAAGAGCAGAATTTCGTGGAAAATCTATTCCAAAAGGACAGCTAGAAACTATTTCCTGATGTACAGAGGTGTCTTGGGACTTCTGTGTGTCACAGTGAAAAATTGTTTTGAGGTACAGTATCTCGACTACCTCATTTACTTTGGGCACGTGTCCGGGAGAGATCAGTCCTTGGAGGACACAATGCTCAGAAGGGTGGACAGACAGTGCAGGAGAGGGAGACCCAGATGAGATGGATTGATACAATAACTGGGGCGATGGGGGTTCGTGTGGGAATATTAGTGATACTGGCTCAGGACAGGGAAGGGCTCAGAGCTGCTGTACATTGGGTCACTATACATCACAGGAGACTCAAGAGCACATAACAACAATAACATATTATGACAGGTTTCGAAGCAGGAGTGGCATTCACTTCACAGCATGCCTCTGGAAACTCTATGAACCTTGATAAATGTTGATGGTTGTAGAGGGTCTTCAGGCCTTTTGTTCATAGGGTCACTATGAGTCGTGTTCAACTCGAAGGCAATCAACAGCAACAACAATGATCTTATACACTCCCATCATATTATCTAGTCACATTTTAACTAAGCTAAACATAAGTTTTATAATGAAGTAACAAATTTATAATTCTGTTACTAAAATGTTTTCTACTAGACTTGATTAAAAATCAGGCAATCTTTGGCAGTTATTAATGATAATTAGAATGGTTCTAGTATAGAAGGCATATTGTTGTTCCTCTTAGGTGCCATCAAGTCATATAAAGCTTATAAGTGACCCTATGAACAAAAGACCCTAATCCTGTTCTGTTCTGTGCTGTCCTCATCATTTCAGATACACTTGAGCCCATTGCTACAGTCACCATGTCAATCCATCTCACTGAGGGTCTTTCTCTCATTTGCTGGCCCTCCACTTTTCCAAGCATGCTATCACTTCCCAAGGAATCACCTCCCATAGCAACATGCCCAAAGTATCCGAGACAAAATTTTGCATCTTCCCTCCAAGGTACACACAGGTCACACCTGTCCGGTGTTGTAGTTCCTAGCTTAATCAGAGCTCGTGGTGACCTAACCCATGCCCCTGGAAGCTTCACTGCCAAAAACAGTAGCAGCATACAGCTGTGGGAGGAAATGAACAAGAATTGTTTAACCCTGTTATGAGTCTTGTTGTTGTTGTGTACCATCGAGTCGGAACCGACCCAGAGCTGACACTCCAGAGGGTTTTCAGAGGCAGTTAATCCCGTGGGAGGATATTGCCCATCCTTCTGTGGAGCAGCTGGTAGCCCCAAACCGCGTGTCTTCGGGATTGCAGTGCAGTTTCTTGCTACTAAGACACTTGTCACTATTGTGACTATTTGAATATATAAAATACACTTAAACTTTTTGCTATGAGTTTAGTGGAAGAGTATAATCCCCTCCTTCTTTTTAAAATGTGCTGCCATTTGGTAGAAGGCATGTATACCTTTGTGAATTTGAAAAAAAAAAAAAATGAGACATTCCTAAACCCCACTTCAGAAAAAATGTATCCCACTGGCTTAGTCCTTATCAAATCCACTAGTGACTCTGCAGGGGAGGAAATGGGCATTTGCCTCTACGGGATTTCCAGTGTCCAAATAACCTGCCGAAAGTTCAACTACGAGTTGATTCCAACTTGACAGCGACGAGTGAGTAAAGTAACACGAGATGTTTACCTCTAAAATTGTTTTGTTCAAAATGATTTTCATTGCTGAAAATAGACTTTTAACAACAAAATCGAAACCAGGTAGTAAATCTAAAATGTATTCCACTCATTGAAAAGGGATGTAATTACTAGTATTTCTGTCACACTGAGTTTATCAATATTGATAATATTAATAATCAAAATTCAGTATTTTTTAAAATATAATGTGTTCTATTTAAAATCTATTGTATGTGTTCTATTTTGTCTTTTGTTATGACCACCAAACAAGGGTAATGATAACATGATTAAAACAGCTATCGATCAAACCAGTATGGTAATTTTTTCTTAAAAAGTCCAATGTATTTGGGGAAAATGTTTGTATGTCAACTAATTAATATAAGTTTTACTTTTTTCTTTTTTATTATATTCATTGTTGATCAGTTATTATATACAGTGTGATTAATCTTCTCTGGAGTATTTCTGAGATATTTTTTGTTTACCTGATAGTTTCCCAAAGGAGTAACATTGCCATCGAGCATTTACAATCTCTTTTAGAGTTATTGATCTCATTGATTCAGAAAGACTATAAGTAGATAATAATACTTGAAGTTGAAGGTAACTGGTGGATTGACACATTTAACAATTGCCAAATCCTTCAATGGTGGCCTACTGGTAGGAAATTGTGCTGCAATACCAAAGGCATTCAGTTCAAATCCACCAGCTCTTCCAAGAAAGGATGGGCAATTTCCTCCCAAGAAATTAACTGCACCTGAAAACCTGTTAGAGCATCAGCTATGGGTCACATCCGCCTGGATGGTACACATAAACAACAGCAACAACAACTCAATATGTGGTCAGATTTCCTTAGCTTACACTTCTGTGAGAGAAAGTCTTCTATTTGTCTTTTTCACTCTTTTGTTTGATTTGGTTGCATGGAAGCCGTGTTTACAGTCCTTTTTTTATTTAGCTGTTTTTCCTGTGCAGGTTGTTTTGTATGGAGGGAAGCAGTTTATGAGTATAGCATCACTCACCTTGGCCTAATAAATGTTTTACTGAAAATAGTTTCAGCATTCGTAATCCAATTCAGAATCCCACACTTTTTTGAATTAGGCCTTTAAGGAGCCTTTCACCTCTATGCAGGAGAAGGATGAACAGTAAATTTTTTTCTTCTTTTTCCAGTTCTTCAATTATAAAATTTAAATATTATTGTTGTTATGTGTTTATGAGTTCAGAACAGGGTTGGGGGTTTTTTGTTATTATTGTTGTTCTTTGGTTGATTTTTTTTTTCCAATTGAAAATGTGAGAGGTGTTGGTTTTTTATTTTAATAATATTATTTTGTTGTTGTTTTTATCTATAGTCCCCCATAACATTTTGCTTTATTCATATACACTGTATTTTGCACATTCATTCATACGTTGTGTTTTATATAATTAATTGTTATTTTTCCTCTGCCCCATCTTGTACCTGCCCCGCTCTGCCTTACCTTGACATTCCCCTTTTGAGCAGTTATATATTTATATCTTGTTCTGATTTACTGGTTCCATTAGCCATTTTGTTCTTTCATTAATTCTTCCCAGGTTGATCTTCCCTGTCTGATCTTTCACAGTATTTCTTAATTATCCTTTTAGACTCTGCTCTCCCGTTCCTGTGGAGGACATTACGCTGAGTGGAATAACTCCGTCAGGAAACGACAAATACTAGATAAGACCATTACTCAGAAGGGGGAAGGGACAGCACAGGAGAGGAAGATCCCAGATGAGATGAATTTACACAGTAACTAAGGCATTGGGGGTAGGAGTGATGAAATCAGTGAGACTGGCCCAGGGCAGGGCAGGCTTTAGAGCTGTTGGACATAGGGTCACTAGGAGTCAAAGGCAACTCGGCAGCACATAAAAACTACTGTAAAAAATTTGGAAAATTCTGGGTTTTTTTGTTTTGTTTTTTGTTTGTTTGTTTGTTTGTTTGAAGTGGCAAGAGAAGGAAAGAAAGAAATATTTAAAAATCATCATCGGGGTGCATCATTGTCAATTCAGTCATTTAGATAGCATATGCATCTTTTTTAAAAGTGTCATGAGTACATGGAATCTTTTTACATTTAAAGATGAAACAAAAATACATATTTATTAGCTATAATGCGTGTACTATTCTCTAACATGTTCCAAATGAACTTTCCAAGAAGATATCATGTCAAAATATTTCTTTAACCTCTGACAACTATCTGCAATCTGTGATGATAAGTGAGAATGATACTGCTAGTTTTGATTCGAATATTAGTTTTATAAGAAACATTGCAAAGCACAACTTCCTTAAGTAATCTCTAGTGTCAGACACAATTCTGCTAATTGTGAGAAGATGACATTTTCCTGTGAGGTATATTCTTTCTGATATTCCTATTTTTTTAAAAAATAATGAATTTCAATGAATATTTACAGAGGTTTTGAATTTCCATTCATTCATTTTTGCACTTTTCTCTCTGCCCAACCGCACCCCTTCCAGTTCGCTCCTCTCTTTGAAAAGAAAAATGAAAAGTTCCTCCACTGGCATACAATCCCCCCACAACCCCCCTACTGTCCCTTGTACACTCCACTATGCAACTTTCATTCTGGACCCTTGTGATAACCATAATACCCAATCATATATCACCTTTAATCTGTTCTTTCCTCATCTGTTTCAATACAGTGTAAATATGTTCACTATGTTTCTGGTTAATAGCAAGTGCATGAGGTCCTCCTCAGTTTCAGCAAGCAAGGTTGTGTCATCTGCATAACGGAGATTGTTGATAGATCTTCTACCAATCCTGATGCCACAATTCTCCTCATAGAGCCCAGCCTCTCGGATAATCTGCTCTGCATACATGTTGAAAAGGTATGGAG
>NW_006399920.1:2119590-2125623 GCF_000299155.1 Elephantulus edwardii | reverse complement strand
AGCGCAGGAGGGGAAGACCCTCTATGAAATGGATTGATTTGGTGACTGGGGTAATCGGGATGGGTGTGTCAGAGGCGGTGCAGTTGGCGCAGGATAGAGCAGGGTTTAGAGCTGTTGTGCATAGGGTCGCTATGAGTCGGAAACTACTCGACGGCACATAACAACAACAACATGTTTCTGGTATATCACATTCTCACCTTCTTTGGGGAAAATATTGTCACTGAATTCTGTTCTATTTTCTATAGTAATAAACAATCTGTTTCATTTATGTTTCAGTTTTTAAAACTTTCTTTTTCCCGTTTAGAAGACAGTAAATTTTTGTGTGTGTACTATGTTCTTAACTTACACCTAGAATCTGAACAAAAATTATGCATCCTCATGTAGGACAGCGTAATCATAATTTAAAATGTTCTCAGAAGAAGTTGAAATTTGTAGTTGCTTTAAGCTGTTAATGTATCTCACACACATTCAGTATACGAGTAGCAGTATAGCATTTTCCTATCTAGTTTTTATTTTAATTGGTGTCATAAAGTGTGTAGTCTCAAACGTCAAATGATCCTATCTATGTTTTTAATACAGTAACTATGCCTTACATTTCTTTTTCCCCAGAGGCAAAAATAACTTTTAATAGTCTTAGCTGATTGTTTTGCTGTCTTCACATCTTTAAACAAAATATATAATATTTTTGTTACTTGACCTTTAATTTATTGATATTACATATTTATTTTAATGCATTATGGAAGATTTTGACTTAGTACTTCCAGCTCTATCATGCATACATTCTACCATGAATCCTCTTAATATAGTATTATCATAATTTTGATAAATATACAGGTTTATCAAATACTCAAATAAAAGCTAAAGATGACCTATGCATTTGATTGCTTTTCACTTCCTTTATAAATTTCCTACCCTTTCTGGGTAATAAATGCAAGGGAGAGGAAGACCCTCAACCAGGTGGACGGACAACAGTGACTGCCAAAGTCTGCAAAAGGGTCTTGTGTGTCAAGAAGTGTGAGGATGGTGCAGGATAGGATAAGGTTCAAATATTTTGTTCACAGGATCACTATGAGTCATACTTGACTTGATGGCACCTAATAACTGAGCAATATAAACTCTTTTGCCTGATGTTTTAGTGTGTTACATCATACACAACTAACCAAAAGGTTGTGGTTCGAACCAACTCTTTGAGATAAACATGAGGTTGACATCTCCCATGTAGATTTACAGTTTAAGAAACTTGAGGCTGGGTTGCCTTGAGTTTGAATTGACTAGACAAGGATGGGTTTTAGTATCACAATTTTAACCCAAAGCTTTTAGCTTTATAAAGCTCCTAATGTATACCAAAAAGTTAGAAAAAGATTAATTTTATCTTTTTGAAAAGTCTTTGATTCAAAGTCTTCTGACCAGTTGAATCTCAGCCTGTGGCTGCTGCATAGGCCTCATAAAGAATTGATATATCAAGATACAGCTTCAATATTATTTTATTGTTTCCTTGAAGTAGCACAGAAAATTAATTACAGAACTTTCTTCATTTCTAACATTAGTATGTGATGCTCAAGTTGTGGTGACTATCTGGGTCTACTTAATGAGTGGAAGTGGGTTATATACATTAATGAAGAGACAGGCTGAATGAGTTTGGAATTGTTCCTTCAGCACTGTCCACCTCGCATGATGAATGGATAAATGAAGAAGGGTTACTGGTTTGTGGAGTAGGGAGTCCTGGGGAAACCTTATGTGTTGACTTGGCCTATGTGAGGCTGAGGCTGAGTGAAGGGACCAGCTGGTCTGAAACACAGGAGTGATATACCTTGAGATGATTTTTCTGTACCATGTGAGAGGTTAATCTTGTTGAAGAAGTTATCACCTCCCTGTTATAAGGGTTTTAGTTAAACAGTGGATAGTAGGTAGTTGGGTTAATTTCTGGTTTCTCAATTGTATTCTATTGGTCTCTGTGTCTATCACGGTACCATACCATGCTGATTTGGTCACCAAGGCTATGTAGTAGGTTTTGTGATCAGAGAGTATTATGCTTTCCACTCTTTTTTTTTTTTAAAGAAGAACTTTGCCTATTTGAGGTCTCTTTCTTTCCAAATAAACCTGCCATATTGCCTTTTCTATCAAGTTGAAAAATGTGTTTTGAATTGCATTGAACAAGTAAATTGCTTTTGGTAGGATAGTCATTTTCACTATGTAGAGCCTTTTTAAAAAAATTTATTTTATTAATTTTCATGAACATTTACAGATTTTGGATTTCCATTCATTCATTATTGCACTTTTCTCTCTGCCCTTCTCCCCCAGTTCGCTCCCCTCTTTGAAAAGTAAAAGAAAAATTTTTCATTGGTATACAATTCCCCCACACTCCCTACCCACCCCGAGTGCCTTTCTATCCATGAACAGGAAATGGGAATATTTTTTTCCATTTAATTAGGTCCCTTATTGTATCTTGGACTAATTTTTTGTAGTTTTTCTTATAAAGGCTTTTAGTGTTTCTGGTTAGGTTTATTCCCAAATATTTCCTCTTGCAGTTGGCTATTGTAAATCTTATTGTTTTCTTAGTTTCCTTGTCTTTATTGCTGTAGAGAAAGCCTACTGATCTTTGTATATTGATCTTGCATCCTGCCACTCTGCTGTTTTGATCTAGTAGGTCTAATAGGGTTTTTATTGAGTCTCTGTGTACAGTATCTTACTGTCTGCATATAGCGACAGTTTTACCATCTCTTTTCCAAATTAGATACCTCTCACTCTCATTTCTGCTTTTTGTCTTACTGTATTATTACCTCAGCAAGTACTTGGACTTGGATTATTCTTATTGTTGTTGTTGTTGTGTATCATTGAGTCAGAACCAAGCAAAACCTGATCCTCCGGCAGGTTTTCAGAGGGAGTTAATTGCTTGAGAGGTTAATTGCCTGTCCTTCTGTGGAGCAGTGGTGGACTAGAACTATGTGCCTTTTGGATTGCTGTACAGCTTCTTGTCACTAGGCCACTAGAGTCTAGACTGTAAAAACAAAACAAAATCAAAAAGCACATATGCAAAGAACAACAAAAACAAACAAACAAAAACCTCCAAAACAAAACCAAAACTCAAAAATACACTTACTTACAAAACCTCATGGATGGATGTATCTAAATTAATGACTATATATCTACATGATGGATTATTAATCAGATGTTAAAAATATAGAGAACATATATAAATAACATGAAGAAATGCTAATATGAAGCTATTGGATTCAAACAGTGTACATTTGATGTTTCCGTACAGCTACTTACCACTAGGCCCCCAGAGCTCCCTAAATTGTTTAAGGTACTACTGAAGCTATCTTAAGGTATTTTATGTATTTATTTATTTTTATAAAGTGTGAGAGGTATGTATTTGTGTGTTTTACCAGTGATTCACCCTCACTATTTTTCAAATGACAATACGTTCTAAAACTCTCAGCTTGAACAAAGTTATCATGCATTCCAAGTGCCCTCATCTACAGGTATTTTTCCAGAAGGGTGAGAAATTTAGCCTATATATATCACTGCAAATATCATTCATTGCCACTTTATCTTTCCAGGTTACTCCTAATCGCATACTATCAATGTACTTAAATTTAATAGCTGATCCAAATGCACTTGAGATGATAGATTAATCTGAGTCATTTTGCTACAATTTCAATCCTCAAACCAAATAAGAACACTGATAAAGAAAAGCTCAGAAAACCCAGGAAATAGCCAGGTGTGTAATATTAGATTCTCCCTTATTTGGGAGGTTTAATTTGAAAGTTATAATTGCCAATGTGAAAAAAAAAAAAGGAAATGACAGTCTGTACTTTTGCTAATTGATACACCAGGGTTTTGGGGGCTCTCAGCTGGTGTTGTTAATAATGTCCTGTTGGCAGTCTGTGGCATGATTAGCAGAGATGGTCTTTACACTGTTGAGTTCTGACAACATCAGTTAGGCTGTGCCAGCCTTTCCATTCAGAGCGCTGTGTCTCCGGTAGAATCTACAGAGCTGACAGCCAACAAGAGGGGGTTGTCAGTGTTCTAGTTGATATCATTGGGTTATTTGTCAACTGACTGCATTTTCTCTGCCCAGCCTGAAATAGCTCCAGGGCCTAAGAGAGCCCATATAATACCAAAAGCAATTAAGATAACAGACAATTATTTTGTTTTCTGTATTTCTCACGTGGATGGAGTTAGAATAGTTAAGCTAAATAATCCTTAATGGCAGCCTGCCTTGCTCTTTACCTTTGGACAGATTGTCTGAAAGCTTTTCTCAGAAGAATCGGATCTGGTTGGTTTCTGCATTCTTAAGGAGAAAATTATCCAGTTGGATTATTTATAACTAGAGTCAATTACTGTTTCAGAGAAACTGGTCACTCATGAAAGGCCTCCTTTGGCTGGTACCTTGTGAGATACCTTTTATGAAAAACAATTTAGTTTTTATATAAAATACTCATTCAGATAAAATGGTATCTCAGCTTCTCAATTTTCTAGTTATTAATATGAAAATCTGCAAATCTTTCCACTTGCATCTATATTCATTTGACTTGCATGAGAGTGTACAAACTTTGGGAGGAAAAAAAAATCCTCATTCATTTCAAATCAGTATACTAACTAATGTGGAGTGTGGCTGACTGATGACATTTCCTCTGATGGCATTTCCTTGCACATCAGCTGTTTTCATCCCTATGAAATAGAAATGCTTTCACATATAACTTCCCAGTTCATACTGATATTGAAAAGTTCTTACTACGTATAGAGGGGTCATACAATCTGTAAAACTGGATCTCATTGTGGATTTCAGCCAGCATTAAAAAATCTATTATGAAATATTTTATTCCAGTTGTTGCCTAGCTTAATTTCCATTCTATTAACATTAAGAGTGAAAGTTCTTGGTTTTTATTTTTCTGTCTTTATAGAACTCTTTGATTCTGACATATAAATCAAGCAGCTCGTAAACAGAAGAAAATCTGGAAGAGAGAAGATGTTTATATGGCATGTCCAGTCTGTCTCACTGAGTCCAATTTCACAAGCCATTAACACTTTGAAAGGGGAAATTAATTTGACTGCCTATTATATTCTAGAAAGAGAGACAACATGTTAAAAATATTGTTTAGTTGCTTTCAATAGGATATCTCAATAGAAGATGCACTTAAATTATAAAAATAAAAGGAAGTGTATTTCTCAAGAAAGGTAACATAAAAAAGTCTCCTTTAAGTGCATTTTGATAATTTTTAGCATTTCCTCTTAACCCTCAGAAAAGTTGCAGAACAAAATTCAGAAAACAAATATGCTGTGCTTTCAAATGAACTTAGCAATTAATAGGAGCATGCATAAAATGTGAAATGAGATGTATGTCACTAGAGAAAAAGAAGTATGCAGGGATAAAGGAAAGGTGTGGAGAGTACTAAAATACAGAAAAGCATTTCATTGGAAACATTCAAATGTTGAACTGCAGAAGTATCAACTACATAAGAATAAGAAATAATCAGAAAATGTACAAATTAATTAATGTTGGTGACAACTATTCAATAAACAATAAATAAAAGTAGATAAAGTTGACTTTATTTCTCCCTTTTCTACTTCTTTTTTTAACTGAATTTTTTGTTAGCTGCTGTTAAACCAATTCTGACCCACAGCGACAGACCAAAACCTTGCTCAATCTTTCATCATGTCAAATGCATTTGTTAAAGCCTTACTTCAGTGAGTTTTCCAAATGTATGTATGTATATAAGCAGCATTATCTAATTAAACTATTGATTAAGGTGCCAAACATTGCTTTCTTTGTCTTTTGTTTTGAAAACTTTAATCTATTTTCATTTTTTAAATTATCTGTGTTGGTTTTGATTCAGTAGTTTATTCCTTACAGTTGTTGAATATTAGTATCTTATATTGTTGTTTGTTGTTATGTGCCGTCGAGTCGCCTGCGACTCATAGCGACCCTAGGTACAACAGCCCTAAACTCCGCTCTGTCCTGTGCCAATCGCACTGTCTCTGACACTCCCATCCCAATTATCCCAGTCACTAAATCAGTCCACCTCA
>NW_006399920.1:2118747-2119490 GCF_000299155.1 Elephantulus edwardii | reverse complement strand
TGCTGAGCAAGTTCGGCCCTTTTGATTTTCTGACTCCAACTCCTTGCACATTTCATTGTAATATTTTGCTTTGTCATCCCACGCTGCGTTTTGAAATCAATGGCTAGAGAATAATTTTGAACAATAAACTCTTAACATCACAAAGCAAACAAAACAAAAACAAAAAATAAAAAAAGAAAAACCAACCAACCAAAACCAAAACTAACCTATTACCATTGAGTGAATTTGGAGACATATACACCCTATAGGATAGGGCAGAAGTAGTAAATAGGAATTTTAAAGTTGAATGTCTTTCTTGTTATGCACTATTAAGTTAGACTTGACTTTTGGTTGACCTGCCAGTATGTATTCAGTGGCTACAGGTCACAGGAAAGAACCCTCTTTCCCCAGTCAAGTAGCAGGCAGATTTGAACTCCCTACTTTTGACTTGACAGTTTAACTTCTTAACAACTTAGCCACCAGAGCTCCCTTTTAGGGAAACAGAACTCCCTCTGTGGAGCTGTTAGTGTGTTTTACCGGCCAACCCTCCTTTAGTTAACAGTCAAATGCTTTAACCACTATGTGGCCAGAAAATGCTTAGGCAGTATAAGTGGCCTATATTTATTTTAAAAAAATATGAAATTCTCCTTTATAAGCCAAAAATGACTGGAACAGCACATCAGCAGAGAACTGCCGGAAGTCCAGGCTGGGTTTAGAAAGGGTCGTGGTACTAGGGATATTGTAGCTGATGTTAGATGGATCTT
>NW_006399920.1:2116617-2117863 GCF_000299155.1 Elephantulus edwardii | reverse complement strand
GGCACAACTTGGTGAGCACGTCCAGGGCAGCATCTGTTAACTGAAATATATCAATTGGTATACCATCTATTCCTGGGGCCTTATTTTTGGCCATAGATTCCATTATTTGTTAGTTTCCTTTTGAGGCCTATTTGGCTCATTTGCAAACATGGTTTCTACAAATAAAGTTGAAATGGTCATTCTTGTGTCAATCGTTTTGATGCAGTAGATAGTTTCCTTCTTTTTGATTAACATATTATTATGTGCTGTCAAATTAACTATTACCCCTAGAGATCCTATACGCAACAGATCAGAACCTTGCCCTATCCTACACCAGCTTCCTGATCTACAATTCGCGTGAGCCTATGGTTGACAGTCACTGTGTCAATCCATCTTATTGAGAAGTTTTCTATCTGACTCCCTGCCTTGCTCAGAATGATGTCCTTTTGCAAAGACTGGCATCTCTGACAACATAGCAAAAGTAGGTCAGGTGAAGTTTCACTTTCCTTACCTATAAGGAGTGCTTTAGTTGCTCTTGCTTTAAGACGAAATAGCAACACAGGAATAGAATTGTTGCAGCAAGGGTTCCAGGAAGCTCTGGTGGTTTGGTGTTCTGAGTTGTGCTGCAAACTTGAGACAGGTATATGAACCCACTAACTACTCCATGGAGAAAGATTGGTAATCTCCTCCCGTGCCATTTAACACTTCTGAAAACTTGGTGGTGCAGATCCGAGTAGATTTCAACTCGATGGTACATAACCACAGCAATCAATCAAATATTTGGTAAATCTAGAGATGTAGTCAGTCCATAAGGTGCTTCAAGACAAACCAAAAGACTGAGGGCGGATTGCTATGTGTCACAACAGACTGCACAGCCAGTGAGTTTGGAGTGGTTTTGGAACTTAAAGCTATTGTTCGTGTTGTTATGTGCTGTCGAGTCACCTGCAACTCATAGCGACCCTATGTACAACAACCCTAAACTCCGCTTTGTGCTGTGCCAATCGCACTGTCTCTGACACTCCCATCCCAATTATCCCAGTCACTTAATCAATCCACCTCATAGAGAGCCTTCCTCTCCTGCACTGTCCCTCCACCCTACACTCCCAAGCATGATGTCCCTCTCCAATGACCTGTCTCTCCTCACAACATGTCCAAAGTATGTTAGACGGAGCCTCAGAATCCTTGCCTCCAAGGAGGCACCCAGTTTAACCCTCTCCAGGACAAATCTGTCTGTTTTCCTAGCAGTCCATGGTATTCTCAATACTCT